>NW_020211882.1:0-5681 GCF_003070985.1 Temnothorax curvispinosus | reverse complement strand
GTCGCGGAATAAAACGGCTTCCTATCAAATACGTTTTGTATGATCATGAGTATAAAATCATAAATCATAAAAATAATCGAAAATCATACGTTTTGTACAAAAACGTAATAATAAAACGTTACAAAATAATAGCTGTTTTTATTCATAAATACTTTTATTTCATTCTATCACAAAAAGGATCTTGAAAAAATAATATAATAGATTCCTAACAATTCTGATCGCCAAATTGTAAATTGGATTCTGTCGCCAAATTGTCTTAGGCTACGGTCAACGTGACGCTACAAATGCTTTGGAGCGTTCATTTTCTCCTTCTTTCTTCATTGAAAGAAAAGAGAAGAGGAATGCTTCGAAGCATTTGTAGCGTCACGTTGACCGTAGCCTTAATCTAACGCAGATAGAGAACGTAACACAAGTGACATCCCAACATAATAATGGTCGAACGCAATATCGCCAAGGGTATCCTGACGCGAAGAATAAGGCGCTGAGGCGCTTGGCATAACACGAAATACTAAAACTAACGCGGGGAAAGGTACGGAATTACCGCGAGTAATAACGGGACGCAATATTTCGTCAACGCAAGTAATATCCTAATGCAAATAATATCCTAACGCAAATAATATCCTAACTAGAATCAGTCGGTGTGAATAACGCGAATAACACCCCGACTCGAGAAATCAATCGGCACGATCAATATTCTAACGCGAATAACATGTCGGCACGAACGATATTCCGACACAAATATAATTCTGACGCAAAGGCTTGCACGCAGGTAACATCGGAGCGCAATCACACCAACGCGAATAATATCTCGGCGCAACTAATATCGCGTGGATAATCTAGGTATCCGAACGCGAATCACACCTGACGCAATTAAACAAACGTATTTACAATATGTATTATTATGTATTATTTTACAGGACATGTTCTACATGTCCACCATTGTTCTCCAAACACAATGCGACTCTCCGCATAAAATTTTGTCGCACTCTACTTAATGTGACGGGTGTAATATCGCGACTTGCTACCCGTATTCTTTCTATCAATTCGTTGCGATTCATGGGTAGTGTCTTATATACCTGATCGCGTATAAAACCCCATGCAAAAAAGTCCAGAGGCGTGAGATCAGGTGATCGCGGTGGCCACTCGTGCAGATCACTGTGAATGCCTATCCACTTGTTCGTATATAAATCGACGATTCAAAATCGTACGGGCGAGAACGGAAGTATGGGCCGGATGGCCGTCTTGTTGGAAGATGATGTTTGGGCGGATGTTTAATGGAACATCTTTCAACAAACCGGGCAGTGTTTCCTCCAGAAACTCGGAATATACTTCTGCCGTGACATTTACATTTTCAGGGAAAAAGTACGGTCCGATAATCGTATCGTCCACAATCCCCATCCAAACGTTGACGTGAAATCTTCCCTGGACGTGCGTTTCTTTTATGCAGTGGGGGTTCTCTACGGCGTAATGGTGTTCATTATGGCGATTAATCATGCCATCACTGCGGAAAGTGCTCTCGTCTGTCCATAATATACTCCGCAGAAAGTAGTCATCCTCAATATCATCAATATCGTTAATCTGTATGATATAAAGGTACAATAATGTATCTGTATATTTTTTTTCATGTTTTTTATGCCTTTTTTGCAATTTGTTAAAAATTATTATTAATTTTTTGTTTATTACTTAGGTTGACATTTTATCGCGCAGACTTTAGAAGAAACGGTGATATGATTAGCCACGATATAAAAAACGCGTCAACGAGAAATATTCGATAAATAAAAGTTATTTTCCACGATTTCGTATGAAAGCTTAAAATATAGCTAATACATTATTAAACTATATAATTTACCTGTTCTGAGACCCAATCACAAAATCTTTCTCGACGGAGCAAATCTTGGGGGAGCAACATTTGAGTTGTGTGTCTCTTATAAGGATGCATTCTTAAATCTTTCTTAATAATCCTATGTGCCTTGTTATGGTCCACACCGAGATCATATCCGATACCTTTTGTGCTGGTGTGCGGATTTTCTGTAACTGCATCTCTCACTTGATTGATAATTTCTTCCGGGCGATGATGATAATTTAGCGCGCGTGTTGACGCGTGTAACGTGCCATGCTGGACAAGGCGAGTAAATAAGGTATGGAAATACCCGTGTGCTGGGTGCCGCTTTTCAGGAAAGCGCTCAGCGTACAAAATTGCGGCCTGCCTTTCATTTTTACGACATTCGCCGTAAATTAACAACATATTAGCCAATTCTTCGTTAGTATATCGAGGATGCTCCATCGTTCACCATTTGACGTTTTTAAAACAAACGAGTGCATTTTCCGTAGACGGACAAAAAACTATCTGGTCCGACGTTCTTTTTCTTGCATGCAACGCGAGGATTGAAAACGTGGTGAACGATGGAACGTCCTCGTTATACTAACGAAGAGTTGGCCAATATGTTATTAATTTATTTCCATACCTTATTAACTCGCCTTGTCCAGCATGGCACGTTACACGCGTCAACACGCGCACGAAATCACCATCATCGCCCGGAAGAAATTATCAATCAAGTGAGAGAAGCAGTTACAGAAGATTCGCACACCAGCACGAGAAGTATCGGATATGATCTCGGTATGGACCATAACAAGGCGCATAAAATTATTAAGAAAGATTTAAGAATGCATCCTTATAAGAGACACACAACTCAAATGTTGCTCCCCCAAGATTTGCTCCGTCGAGAAAGATTTTGTGATTGGGTCTCAGAACAGGTAAATTATATATTGCTTCCTCATAGAGGAAGCTTTGTTTTCGTAAATTCGTATATGAACTTTTGATTGTGTATAAAGTTGGTTCTAATCAACCAAATTTAAAAGAATCATATATAAAATTGGGGTAGAAAAAATCAAAGAAAAGATTGTTTTTTGAGTTTTTTTTCAATTTTTTCTACCCCCCTTCCCCTATTCCATATATAATTCTTTAAGATTTGGTTGATTAGTTTTTTAGTTATATAAAAAACACAGTGTAGTGTTAAATGTCAATCCCCTTTTAAGAAAGTATATGAAATCGATGTTTGAACTTTGCGAAGCTGACCGAGTGTCGAGCGTTTATTTTATAAATGACTGTATAAGTTACTGATTTTATTTAACAGTAGTACTTCATGGATGACAAAGAAATCTATTATGATTTTACAAACGTCGGTTAACTTTAAAAAAAAACCTTAGTTTACTCACTATTCATCTCTTTCTAAGGGGGACAGTTAGAACATCTCAAGTCTCAATAATTGAGACTTCAAAAAATGATGTTTTAAAATAATAAAAAAGTGTGCAAGTAGAAACTTGCACATTGTTTCCTCATAGTTTTTAAGTGTGCAAGTAGAAACTTGCACATTACTTCCTCATAGTTTTTATTCCATATTATTTGTTAGTTTAATACTCTACTATTATTATCTGCGTGACTGCTATGATTTCGAAGTATTTGTGAGTTTAGTTTTCTACCAGTATTATCTTGCTCATCAACGACGCCTTCCGCGCGTTTACTAAATTAACGTAATTCTTCGCTTATTTCTGGCGTCCGCGTTACTGCCATTCTTATTGTTCAAAACTTGACGCCCGTGTTATCAGCTATCTATTTGCTTTTTCTGATTAATGAAAGCCGAAATGGCCGCATTATTTTCCGAAAGTTATTCTACAATAAATGTTCCTTTTCATTTGTTAGCTGACTGAGTTAATGATTTGCGTGTCACCCCGCCGAACATCGCAATGTCCTTAATCAACCCCGCCACCCTCAGAAAAGATTTCTAGAGTTACAATGCTATTACTCTTAAATCTATCATAAAATGGGATCGAAATAGGGCCAATCATATTTAGTATTGAAATAACAATATTTTAATCTTAAATAGAAAATTTCTTAAGTTTAGAATAAAATATTCTTGATACTATCCCTCTAACTTTCTCAGAAAGATGCAGATAGAATTTTGTGACAATCCTATAATATTTTTGATTCAATAATAGACGAATCTGTAAAAAAATCTTATTCTATTCTTGCAAAAAAAGAATTTGTAGATTGTTAGGAATCTATTATATTATTTTTTCAAGATCCTTTTTGTGATAGAATGAAATAAAAGTATTTATAAACAAAAACAGCTATTATTTTGTAACGTTTTATTATTACGTTTTTATACAAAACGTATGATTTTCGATTATTTTTATGATTTATGATTTTACACTTATGATCATACAAAACGTATTTGATAGAAAGCCGTTTTATTCTCCATGAAAGATAAATCAATGGAGAATAAAACGGAACGGAACCAATCGTTGATCATTAGCAATAATTCTGATGTTGGTTGCTGTATGGATAGCCAAATCTTGAAATTTTAAGTAATGCCATTGATCAGTAAAATCAATTTTATAAGCATGGAAATGAGTATTAAAATTTACTGTGGTAAGTTTCATAAGTAAAAAATTTACAGTATTATCTCTGGATACAGATATTGTATAAATATAACCAAATTGAGGATTTTTACTTCTTTCCCAATTTACAACAACCAACATGCCATTCTCATAATGAGAGTCATTAATTTTAATCCATTTAACAATATTCCATTTTGCAAAACATATATCTTCAGGTAATATATAACGAAAACTAGAAAATTCTTTTACCTCAGTCCTATATGGACAGTCTGAACGGATGAAAATGATATTTTCAAGGATAAACCTCTCCCAGCCAGTAACCGACAGCAAAATTTAAGTTGGTGCCTTTTATAGCTATAGAATAAGATCAATTGATTCTGTTGGCAGACGAATAGGCTATTTGTTTTCCTTCTCTATGTTTAGCTTCCATTCTAATACATGATAATGGCTCAAGAGGACCTATTTCAGGAATAATATCTGGATAATAGATATTTAGATGCATCTCAGGCGTCTCGCGGCGCGCGGCCGTCGCGCGGATCGCGCCTAATATTATGGCTCTAATATCGCGCGTTATGAAACAATATTGAGATTAAATCAATAATTCCTATTCTCTTCTCTCGAATAAAATAAGATTGACTTAATATTTTGAGACAAGAATATACATATAAATTTAAGCTTATATATTTTTGTGTTTAGATTAATCTTCATGCGACGTTATAACTTATAACGTTATAACGTTATAACTTATAACTTATAACTTATAACGTCGCGTGAAGATTAGTCTAAACGCAAGAATGTAAGCTTAAATTTATATATTCTTGTCTCAAGATATTAAGTCAATCTTATTTTATTCGAGAGAAGAGAATAGGAATTATTGATTTAATCTCAATATTGTTTTATTTTTATACTACTTCAGGTTGTGATGAGATTAAACATGTCAAGAATATTTTTTGTCTCGTTATTAGAAATCTTTTCTGAGGGCGCGTTCTGCTATTAGGTCGAGCTAGCCGATTCCTCGCACATCGACTTATTTCGCCTTGCGTCTCTCTCTTTAGTTTCTCGCGATTTCGCGGACGCGAATTCACGCGTCTCACAGTGGGCCAAAACGGCAATCTAGCTGGACAAAAGTCGATTTTCGAAGATTAATATTTCTTAAAATAAACGATTATATTTTTAAGAAAGATATCTGATAGTTTATTTTCTACAAAATATTTACCATTTACACTTGTAGTTGTGTTATAACAATCATTTGAATACGTCGTATAAATGTCATCTCGCAAAAC
>NW_020211881.1:0-1493 GCF_003070985.1 Temnothorax curvispinosus | reverse complement strand
AAAAAACAATATTGTTTCCTGTAAGGGTACATAAGAGGACCGATTATGGAGTATTAACGGTATTTCTTGGGACCATGCAGTTGGAATGTTATTCTGTGCCTAAAGCAAACACTTGTAAAGTCTGATCGTTGCAAATCAAGAGATACGGTACATGGTAGTGTCTCACATCAAGTGCATGGCATGCGTAGCGCGACGCAGTGCGAGACGTCCGTGTCTTTACTTGAGCCGTTAGTTGCGTTTACTCGAGATTATCGGATTTCAATAATAGCTGAAGCAATCAAGTTTTGAGTAAGCTCAATCGATGGCTTAGATATGAATTATAAAAGAATAATGTTACAAAAATGCGTTACCTAACTCAAGTAATACGTGATATATTTAATTATAGTTAGAAAACCCGATAAAAAATTATGCAATTTAATTTTTAAAAAATTTGATTGCAAAGAAAATTTAATGCAAAAGCACTTGGCGCTGTTATGTAAGAATTTTCTCTTGTTATATTACATCTTAATTAATTCATCAGTTTTAATTTATTAGCAAGATATTTAACCATCTCTTATTAATAATGACAATTTTTTATTTGTTATTGATATCTTTTTCCATAATAATATTTTTATTATTAATCAAATGTTTTTCTGATTTGCGGCACAAATTAAAGATTTTATACATTTTTTGAATAATATATGTCACTTGGGTTGAGTTAGTATATAGTGGGAGCGTTTCTGTTTTATAAAGGATATTATGGGTACCGTTATTTAAGTCATGATAAAGAGGACCATCGTTATATATAAAATTGTTTCAACCTGATTGAAACGGTGATTACGTCATTTAGTTGCTATCAGTAGTTTATACTTTCGTACGTATATATTTTCGACAGAACACAAGTACGACCTGCCTCCGTGGCAAGAACGTTTTTTAATTTATATTTGATACAATGATTCTGACAACATCGTTTACTAAGACAAATTAAATGATGTATAACCAATAAAAGAAATCTACATTACAATTCTTTCTATAAATATAAGTCAATAATTATATTTTTACAGTATGGTCCCAAAAAGTTCCTGTAGCTCTTTGTTTGCGGTCCTCAGATGGAACCTTACATCGCAGAAGATGGTTGGGAAGATTTTATAGATATACGATAGAAGTGTGTTGATCTCTCTAACCTTTCCCTCGCATTATTAGCGTTATGATATATTAGATAGACTCAATATTTATCATCATATTTAGCATTTAGTTATAATAATCGCGAGTGAATTCGGTCCTCATATCAACCGCTGAATCCTGGAAAACCAGGTCGCGACATCATCCGTTGAATATAGAGCGAATTATAGGGACCGGTCCCTACATCATCCCTTTCATCTAGAACAATACCGGGTCCGGACCTCAAATGTGCCAAATGTCCCCATATTAACCCCCGAAATGGACCCGATAATTACCCCTCCATACATATATATATATATAATTACGAAGAACGAAGATATATGCGCGACAAT
>NW_020211880.1:0-6850 GCF_003070985.1 Temnothorax curvispinosus | reverse complement strand
ATATTATATAAAGTACACCTCTCTTACTCTTCATTAGTTCTTTCGTTGCGTGGCTCATACTTGCACCACTGATACGTTAAAAGCAGATGGTCCGAGTATAACTGACAGATACAGATATCTTGTTAACACGCGAGCGAGCGGTTTTGCTATATACTGCTGTAGGAAATATACTACGGCCAAATTTAAACCGCTGATATAGCTGATATCGGATATCTTTATCTCGCTTGATATATCTTTTTGAGTGACAACAATATTGATAGCCGATATTTCCATGAATATTTCGCACCTTTATCACATTTTGGAACATTGTAAAAAAATATTTACTTGACTGACGAAATATTTTTATAAAGTTGCCTGACTTTCTTTGTGCATATTCAGTTAAAAAAAATAACGACTATTGTGAATCATATTTTAATATATAAAAATATAATAATTAGTACACACTGTAGTATCATATCATTAACTGTGTTAGGTTCAACTTTGTACAAATGACATATTGCATTTTCAGCATACGCAAATGTGAAAGCTCCTATCTGATATGATTAGTCAGTCTATAGTCATGTTATTGCTTATCAGCTTACGCATACTTCAACGACCTATGATATATAGGATTATTTAAATAATAGTTTGTAAAAATATTTTTACACGTTACTCGGATCCGTAGACCTAATTTATTAAATCTAATCTAGATCTAATCTCTAGATTAGATAATTTCCTATTACATATTATTTTATATTTTAAGTCATTTCACTTTTATTCTTTTTGTTAATCATAATCATTTAGCATTTTTGCGGCACTACACTACTTCTATAAATAGGAAGTAATTAGTATAGTACAAACAAGTGCTGATAATTTCGCTTGATGCGTCATGCATACCCAAATATAGCAAGAAAAACAAAAAATATGAAGGTAGGAAGTGCAAATGTTTACTAGATATTAGGAGCAGGATATTAACGGATAAAAAAGGTAATTCACAAAACTAAAAGTACTCTGAGATGATTTATTTTTCAATAAGCAATAATAAATAATATATAAATAAAAAGCAATACAAGAGGTCGTATATATAAGCGCTACAGCCGATAAGCATGGATTTTAATAACAAATGCCATCAACTTTTCCAATAATGTGATATAATTAAAAAATAAATAATACTTTACAAAGTTAAACTTACAATAAAGGTTTGATAACATGAAACAGAACATCCTCGTCTATAACACACGGTATTAATATACTATATGTTCACAGCACGCATTGAGACATGTATAGCCGTTGTAACACAACAGCGCAAAAAAAATACAACATAACAATTCTATAATTTTATGAGTATTTTGTATTGTGGAAGTTATATTTTGATTAGTTACTCATCAGTTCTCGTTGCCCAATCAATGGGACAAAAAAAATATATTATTAACTGTCTTTAATATCCTCTTATTCAAGTTTCACACTTTACTCGTACGTATAAATAAATCTCATAATTGTAGGGGTTCTATAATAAAACATCAATTGATGATAATAATAATAAATCTATTAATCTGTCAATCTATCTTTAAGTCTCTAAAAACTCAACAAAATTATTGTTAATATCATTGATAATTAACCATTAATATAATATAATTAATAACTAATCACTGAACAATACATTCAAGCAGTATTATAAACTGAAAGCTATTTGCAACGAAAAAATGAAACCAAACAGATTTATACGTGTGATAATGATAAAATTACTTGCATACAATATAAATTAGGATTACCAAAATAGAATTTTATATTGAAAGGTAATTAAATGTAAGCGGTTTTCACACATTAGTCCTATTACATCCTAGCAATTTTAAAATAAGTCTTTGTATCTTCCAAGGAAAATATTCCATGTTTTCTTTTTTCTTTTAAAACTGCGTTCTGTTCAACAAATTTCTTATGTTAACAATAATCTCTCTCGGTGATGTACTTTCGCCACGTGGCAAATACTCAGATTTGGAAACAAGAAAATATACAGGCAAGCAAAACCACCACCTGACCATAAAGTAATTATACAATGTCCATTTCATATTTCTAAATCACATAAATATAGAGAGCTGTGTGTGTAAAGTTTATTATAAAATTTTTATTAATACATTTATTAATAAGAAAGTTTGAGTACTTGATGCAGTGAATGCTATGAGACTAGAAACATTTTATACATACTTTGGCTCAGAAAGTATGAAGTTCTATCTCGTATGTATTTATTATCAAATTTATACGTATAAACGTTAAATATACACGCGCGAGCATATTGTCCTACGTACAGGTTGAATACATTTTATATTTAATTAATATATCTATAATATTAAATTTTTTATTTTTTAATAGATTTAATTTACTATATTTCTATTACTATCGTGTTATCAAAACATAGCAATATACATTTCTATGTATTTTAATTAGATTGTATTTGATTTTAGAAAAATTCTATTCTAAGTACTACAAAAAATATACGTTCTATGGCACAGCCTAAGAACTCGTTGTATTTTATATGTAGTTTTATTAGTAATAGCTCTTGCCAAGAATCTTTGACTCTTTAGTTTTTAATATGGCATGTCTATAAATATAATAAAGTTCGTATGTGCCTAAAGCTTCTATCCACACTGAAAACAAATTCACAACCAACAGGCAATGATTGCTGAACTATACACGAAATGTACATGCATGTACAGCACAGTGTAGTGTTCCCTAATGAATTGATGGAACATTGTGTTTAAAGGTGAACAGAGAAGTATTCAAACGTAGAATATAAAATTACCTTTCAACGTCATAAATTCTGCTTCATATTTCTTCAATTTCTTCAATGTCACTGAACAAGCTAATTTCATAACATAGCGTGCAACTTCTTCGTTTCGGCAACGTTTTGGTAAATGTACCCGGAAGTATTTTAATATGCTCTCAAAATCTAGTTGTAATAATTCTTTTTTACAAAGCTGAAAAGTAAAATTACTTTTGACATATACTATTTATAGAATAAATGTAAAGAATCATATCAATTAAATCGATAAAATAGTTAAAATATATCGATGAAATATATTTTGTTGGTACATATTATAAACTTTTTAACTTGCTTACAATAACTTACCATTAACAAAGCGAGGGCGACTTGGAATAGCGTGTCGAGTCCTTGTAAAAGAAATACATCCAAGATATGAAAGACAAGATATAATGGAAATCTAGCAGTAAATAGAGTTAGAAACCATTGTGCGGCGAACATGTGCGTTTCTACACCGCGATCACAGAAATGCTTATAAAGTTCCGGCAATTGATCCTAAAAGCAAATTGTAGAAAATATAGCTTATACATAATTCATTGTCATATAAACGTCACATTATCATATAGATTAGCCACAACTCACTTCTATTAAACGATTTAATTGATAAAATCGCATGTAAAGGTTGTCAAATCTATCCTTGTATAAATCTCGAAGACCATAGTCGTACATTAATTTGACCAGAACACAAAACGCTTGCTCTTCGGGCATCTAGAAGAAATACTCAAGTTTGTTTTTGTCGACAAATACTTTACAAACTGTTATAAAATGTATCATCTGTGAAGAACCCTATCACCAGTTCTACAAAATTAGTTTTTATAAAAATGTACTACAATTACTTACGTGCAGTAACAGACTAGCAACTAAAAAACTGAGGCCCTGACAATATCCAACCTCTTCATCGTGAACAGCATACGCTTTACTTATTCTGTATAAAGAGTCTTGCCCTAAACCACCTGTTTCTTTAAAGAAGTCATGGGCTGGAAATGTTCTATTGATATCCCTTAAAATTACGCTCTCGCAGCTGCTCTCCTGTGTATTATCAAAATTCATGTTATATCTCAGAGAAAAAACATTAACCATTTTTTATTGTATGAAATTATATCAAGTACTCACTTTCGTGATTAACATTCTGTATTTGTCCATCATTTCTTGCGAATTGTCACAATTGCTCAGACGTTGCCAAACTTCGCCGCGCAAAGCTTCAGGAATTCCTTGTTTTGTCAGTTTTATAAGAAGTTTCGGACGTTGCTCGTTAACTTGCCAACTATCTAAAACTTCAGCCCAACTGGCCAATTCATCCGCCGAGCAGTCCTTCGAAACTTCGCCTGTACCACTTAACATAGGTTCATCACCGTCTATATGCAGAAATTGAGACATTAACAAACATATTTTATGTTAGTAAATTACCGAGCCAACTCCTTTTAGAATTTAGTTTATTACCTGAATCTATTTCTTCTTTAGGTGTCAGTGTATCGATGCTAGTTAAAGAGGGAGATCTAATTAAAGATGCCAGATTCAGAGCCAGATTTAATCTGTTTCTATCTAATTCACCAGATGATTCTATGCTTTGTACTTCATAATGTACTTCTGTACCATCCCCAGAAATTACCTGTAAAACAAATAACATGTAATATAAGCTGATAAATATTTGTGAAACATAATGTCTTATAAGAATATCAGGACAGCTCACCTCTTTGGAATTAAGAAAAAACTGTTGCACGAGATTCCTTTTATTAAAGTACCAAAATCTCTCGTTTTGTGGAAACACTTTAACTGACGTTTCTATCACAAATCTTACTGGTTCTCGAATATCTCTAATAACGAGATCAACGGCAACGGTCATGAATATTTTACCCTCTCTAGGAGTTTCTATATTAAGAGTTTCCAAAGCGGGATCTGCAGGATCCCAACGTCCACAAATATTATAGCACTGTTTATCTTGCATTATTGGTCCAGTATTAACTTGCTGTAAAATTGTTGTAATATTGCGAACATCTGAGCTGATTATAGACATAAAATTAACTTGCTGGTGTGAATCTCTCTTTACCATCTCGAGTAGTCGCATATCACTGTGTTTAACATTTCGCCCAGGGCTAACAAGTACTCCGAAACATCTCTCGACTTCAAGCGTAATACCACCTTCTTTACTGGACACTTGCTGGATACTCAAACAAACTTGTTTTGCCACATTGCTTCGTAATTTAAAACAATTTCTATCCTTGGGAACTGTACTAAAACCACCTTTTCCATCTTCTTCTTTTATTTCCATAGTGACTTCAAAGATAAATACTCTAGAATTAACTTTTTCACCAGGATTGAAACCGTTAAAGTCACTGCCCGTTAAAGAACTTGTCATTGAACGTGGTATTCTATGGAACGCTTTTGAAAAGCAGGCTGACACTTGTCCGACCTACATAAAATAATTACAGATTGAGATACACATTATTTTGTATATGTCTATTTTGTAATCACTATATATAAAAAATGACTACATGTTATATTTATGTCTTATACATGTTACGTTTCTATCTATCTCAAACATACTAAAGTGAAATTATGATTTGTAAATATAGAATATAATACTACAGCCATATTTTTAAACGTATTTACATATATATGATAATCAATAATATAAAAACGTACCGCTTCTGGTATATCGCAGCGAAAAACATGACATTGGTAAATGGCAGATTCTAAAGTATCCCCGTGTGACCATGTAAAAGCAAAACATGCTGCACATGAACCAGCACTCTCACCACGTGCATAAAATAGAATACGTTGGACTTCATAACGCGCGATAGCTTGTTGTGTTCCAGCATCGTATAGACTAAAGAGAATTATGGTATATATTACTTCATCACATTATATATATATATATATATATATATGTGTGTGTGTATATATATATATATATATGGTCTTTTTGTGTAGATTTAAATTTAGATTGGACACAGATTAAATTGGATACAGATTAGATTACTCACACAACTGAACCTTGCGAACTACTCGGCACCGAGACAGAAACCTTTATTCCTAAATTCAAGGATTGCTCTGCGTTTAATATATTCATATTACGTTGGATTTCGCATTCTGATTTTGGCGCATTTATGGCAGCTGATCCCAAATACATAACACCATTGAAAATAGTGCATTCTTGTTGAACGTGTGACAATGTATTCAATTCTGGATCACAATAAATGTACTATTAGATCTAAAGTCCATCACATTCGTATTGCTTATTATTGTTTACAGACACGTTAGTGTAACTTACCTTCTTCAAGATAATCTTCGGGCTTCATAATATCCTGCTTCTCCGATGTGACAATACAAGAACTAACGTCGTAAAATTTACTGTGGCCCACTTTCTTCATCTTCTCTTGGTTCTGTTGGCCAGCACCCGTCACTTTGAATTCACTTCCCTCCATTTTCGAGTCCTCTGTTAAAATCTGCGTTTGTCACACAAAGCAGATATAATACACATTACTCTATGGCATTTATCAGTTATGAATCTAGATTAAAGCTTATCTATTAAGATTAGGGGGCGTCACACGATAAGTTCGATAAATGTACAGACCTCACGGAGATTATTTTGCAGGTCCTCCAGATTACCGTTATTGGCGATTTTTAGCATGGGTGGTTCTAAGAGGGCTTGCTGCTGCTTGCTAGTACCTTTTTCATTTACAAATTCATATTCATCGCTTGTCGCCACTGATTCCATCGACTTTACACTCATACTATCCTCCATAACTAGGTCTGTAACATTGATATTCATTGACCAATGTTTTTACAATTATAGTATCAATCTTTAAAAGCACGCAGCAGGTTTTTTTTAGACCTCTCACTTGTACGTTAAGACTGTTTACTGCTTTTTGGACAATTGTTCAATGTTTTGTTCAACATCTTCAACAAATAAATAAAATATACTCTCGTATTTTATTGAAATAAGTTTCAATTAGATACCATACGCAGTTATCTCAAATTTATCTACACGAAGGGCAACCTTATATCTTTGGAAAAATCCCTGTGTGATATTTACAAACATCATTCTAAAAGACC
>NW_020211879.1:0-9020 GCF_003070985.1 Temnothorax curvispinosus | reverse complement strand
TTGAGCGGTACGCAGAAATTGAAGTATCCGTTCGCGTTATTATGCGGTTCCCAGCCCGCGTTTCGCAGGATCACGCTTCTGTCGGACGATACCGTAACGTAGTTCTTGAGCGTGCTGGTTATTCCTACGTTTCTGCAGTGATCAATCTCCACACCGTCGAGCTCGTATCGAATTTCATCGAACATGAACGCGACGCAATTATTCCCCAATACCACGTTATCGGCTTGGCCGGCTGCTCTGGTCACCGTCAATGTTCCTTCGACGTAGAGAAAACTTTCGCACGGCAACGTATACAGATCCTGCTGTTGTATAGGTATTCGTATCTCGTCGCTATACTCGAACGTTGTGTTGGCGTACGGGTTGTACGTGTGAGTCTCGATTTTGACGATGCGATCGTCAAAGACCGGCTCGCCTCCGATGTTAAGAATTTCAGTCATCGTTCAGATGTTTCGTACCGCGAATCCCAGAGATTGTAAAAATTTAACGTTCGATGCGTTGAGCTTCTTTCTCGCCTCTGTTTTCGTCTCTGTTTTAACGCTACCGAATGTCGATTTGATGATATCGTCGATCGTCGCAGTCGTAAAGATATTCTTATCCGTCGCACGCTCCGAGTCGTTCAACACGAGCATGTCACACGTCGCGCGTTATCGCTGTAGTCGTCGTACGTGCAATCTGACGGTGATCTCTTCTCCTCGAAAATCGAGCAATCGTCCGTCTTGATCCGTGACGCGTATCGTTAGATCCGTAACGCTTCGCGCGATGATCGGCAGGTAAATGATCTGCGCCGGCGTTTCCGATATCTTATATCCCGGTGGTACGCTCGGTGAAAATTCATGTATCGTGTGAACACGTTTGCCGTTGCTGTACGCACCCGCGGTCACGTTGCACTCCACGCGGATAATGTTTACGTTGATAATATTAATCGACGCGTCCGATTCATGCCACTGTCTCGGCTGCAATATACGCTTCGACGAGAATCCCAGCAGCGATCCAACGTTGTTCGGTTTGTTAAAGTTCACTCTGAAAGCGCACTTGATCTCGCTCTTCATCGTATTGTAATTTGCGCGGAGCACTATCGGGTATTCCGCGGCCTCGTCTTCGTAGCCGTTCGCGCGAGCGGTCGCCTCTCGCGCGATATTCGCGACCGACGTACGATCATCGTTGGAACGATTTACGCGTCGCGGGCGTTTTCGTGAAATTTCGCGTTTCAAAAACTCATGTATGGCTCGTATCTCGTACGATCCCTCGGGAATCGTAATTTCCGTGTCATCCTCGTCGAAATAAAATTTATTGTTCGAAGAATTCACGTTCGGAATCGTGTGATAAGTCTCAAAACACGTTAGACCGAGCTCGTAGTCACCGTCGCTCAGATCCACGGCGGGAAAATAGTGCTCCGCGAGGATGCTGCTCTTCCCCGTCAGCGTGAACGTTATAGACATGTCGGCGAAAACCGTTAACGAATACTGAGTCACCACGGCGCACCGTCGGGCTTTAAATTAGCGTCGATCGTCCGGAGAAATCGCAGGCACAATTGTCCACAGATGTTCTGATCGTATCGCTGATAAGACGTGCAATTGTACTCGATCTTCGTCACGCTCGGCCCGAAATATCGCACCAATTCTTTCGGCGGTCGAAGATTGCCGAAACTGTCGAAATATACGACTCGATCTTCCCTCTTCGCGTACGCTACCCAATGAGTACCGGGACCCGCTGCATCGTCCAAATTCACGATACCGCTCTCGTTTCGACGTACACCGCCGATCGGTAACGAATCACGCATGAAGACACCTCTGAAGAACGGTACGCGCATACGCCTTGCCAGTCGATTCAATTGTACGTTAGTCGTAATACTCGCGGGCATATTTAACGTCTTTTTGACGTTTTTTTTTTTTTATTTTCAACGCTACTCCTCGCCCGCGTTTGTGCGGGCCGAGATACAGCCCTCGTCCATATTTGTACGGAGCGAGATAAAGTCCGCGACCTTCCACGGCGCGATTGTGACGTTGCATCTCTTCCAGCTGACGCCGCGCGGCTTTGTTATCGTTCACGGCCTTTACGACTCCCGCCGCTCCGCCGGCCAGAGAACCGAGAACTCCCAACAACGGTAGAATCGGCAATACACCGCCTCGTTTCGCTGTCGGAAGTATCCGTTTATTCGTTAGCTTTTTTTTCTTCACCGTTTTCGATTTTTTCGTTTTCAAGCCCATTCCGAGCTTCGTCTTAGCCTTCATGGTCGCCCAGACGGCTGTAGCGGCAGCTCTCTCCCCGAGAGTCGAATCTCTCGCGGTAATGCGTTTTCGCGCTTCCGCAGCGAGTATCTCGTCCGCCGCGTGTCTCTCGGTGAGATCGCGGTTACGCGAATAGGCTATGTCGTGCTCGCGACACGCCGCGTCCAATGGATTAATACCTTGATCGCCTCTCGCCAATCGTTCTTGTAAACGAGTTCCCGGACCGCAAAATTGATAGCTGGGAATGTGTAATTCGAACGGAAGTGCGTTTATGGCGCGATTTAACAGGCCTTCGCCAATTTTTTTCGTTGACATTCGCCGCAATCCTTTATCATTGGCGCGGGACCGTCGATGTGCGTTCGCTGCCACGGTTGATTGTAATGTTCGTAACAGCGACGATATTCTTGAACCTCCAAATCCGCCTTTATATGTTCCGGAAGCTTGTCCCACACGTAGTGGACGTGATTGCCGCACGTTTGCAACAGAACGGCTTTCGGCACAAATTGCAGCTGTTCGGCGCTCAAACCGCGAATATCGGAAGGTCTCGACAGTACGACGAACAACTTTGCTACTGAGCGATTCGCGGTTCCGCTTGCCTATAAATAGGCGTTCGAGTCAGCCAGAGAGTCGGCAGTGTGGAAAGAAATGAGATTCGTGCGACAACCGTTGGCGATTCGTGTGACCAATTGCGACGACAGATCACGGTCGATGGGGGGCAACGTGGAGAAACGCAAGCACGGTACGTTGTTACCGACTACTATACGCGCGATCATTTGCGGACCCTCGAATTGCGGTAAAACCAACGTCTTGATAAGCTTGCTGGAAAGTCCGCACGGCGTACGTTTCGAAAACGTGTACGTATACTCGAAATCGTTGCAACAGCCGAAATATCGATATTTGGAGAATTTGTTGACATCGATCGACGAAATTGGCTACTTTACGTTCTCCAATAACAGTGACGTCATTCCACCGAGCGACGCGCGTCCAAACTCGATCTTCGTCTTCGATGACGTGGCGTGCGATAAGCAAGACGTGGTGAGAGAGTATTTCTCAATGGGCAGGCACTCGAGCGTCGACTCCTTCTATCTCTGTCAGACGTACGCGAGAATACCTAAACATCTGATACGCGACAACGCGAATCTGCTGATCCTGTTCAAACAGGATGGTACCAATTTGAAACACGTCTACAACGATCACGTAAATACCGACATGCCGTACGACGAATTTTGTTCGTTGTGCCACGATTGTTGGCAACAAAAGTACGGATTCGTAGTGATAGACAAGGACAGCGCGCTTTCGAACGGTCGATACAGAAAAGGATTTAACGTGTTCGCGATACCGCAGAAGCGATCAGTCGTTGCCGATACCTCGTCGGAAGTGAAACGTTAGCGTTACAGAGAGAGAGAGATCGACACCCTGCTTTTTTCCGCGATGGCCGCGATCGACGGGAGCGAGAATATTAGCGAACGCGAGAAGGAGATTGTAAAAGAGATTGCGAAGACGAGTGATTCGATTCGCAAAAAACTTCGCGCTTTGAAGACCGGTAAGATCGAGAAGGACATTGAGTTGGACACGCACTTTAAACCTCTCATCGGGTCGTTGAAAAAGATCGTTGACAACTCGAGCTTGATCGCGGTGAAAAAAGAGGAGCCGACGGAGAGCGACGCTGACGCGAAAATCGAACCGCTATCCGTTCAACAGCGCGGGCAGGAGGAGGAGGATGCTACACCGAAGAGAAAGAAGAAACGATTAGACTCCTGGTCGGATCTTTCATTGACACCGCGTAAATCTAATCAATCGACAGTACTACCGATAACCTCTACACCGATAACCTCTACACCGATAACCTCTACACCGACGCAAACCGTGCAACGTACAAGTCCCGAATTTCTTGAAATCGCGAATGTTTTTGAAACCACGGACGACTCGATCAGGAAAACCATTCATAAACGGTTGAAAACGTCGGAGGGTCGACAATGGTTTATAGAATCGTTGGAAGATCACTTGGGTCCAATGAGCCGAATTTACATCGCAGAGGTTTTGGGCGCCTATCCAACGATGGACATAGCATACGGCGTTTATCTCGGCAAAAATGAATTGATGCTCGGTAATAAACGTTTTGACGTGGACAAAGCGGATAACATTTATATCGACGGCGTACGATACGCCGGCACACCCGGTATTTACGAGTTGATCTTCAAGAGAATGCCCGACGACGATATCTACACGGAAGACGATATGCAAAAGTACAAAAGCATACTGTTGGCAACGAGTGCTCATAAATTCCAACACGATCCTAACAAGCGACTAAAGGGCAACGGGAGATACAAGTATACACAGGTAATCGCACCGTTGATGTCGACCGAATCCAAGAAGAAAAAATCCGGAAAGGGGTTATCCATGCCTCGCGCGATGACGCTAACCGACAATAAGATTGACTACGTGCACTGGGACGACCCCAACGAGTTGGTGGATCGTCTGCGATTGCTCGACGCTTCGCGCCACGCCGGCAACAATGCCCACGACAACGAGATCATGTCGATCATCGAGGAACTTCGCGAAGCCGGGCTTATTATAAATTAAACCATGCGACGGCGATCCGTTCAATCAACGTCGAAATGCCGATCAACAAATTTGGATTGTTCGAACACAGCGGAGACGCGACGAATGCCATTTCGTACCATCGGTGGAGCGGATTAATGAGAAATTTCGTGCGCAATAACGCTCTGTGCCGCGCTGCCGCGGACTTTGACGCAAAGTCGCGCAAGATTTGTCGCGTAGCGCAACCTGAGACTGACGGTGACGCGGTTAACAAATTGTACGTTGATCAATTCTTTAAAATGTTGAGCAATCAACGAAAAGAATCAGACGAGAAGCTGACTGCGTTCGAGAAGGATCTGCAAGCGTTACGGACTGCGATAAACAAGCTTCGACGTGCGAATATCGTTGAATCAGACGCGACAACCAACAACAACAATGGACAAACGGTACAGCAGAAACGATTATCGAAAGGCGACGAGTGAAGAGAAGCAACGATTGATTAACGACGGCGAAGAACAGCAACGAACGATTCGAGAACGGTTGTCGGACGGCTGTTCAACGGTTCGAGAACGGTTGTCGGACGGTTGTCGAACGGTTCAACAACAGCTTAAAATCGATTACGAGCGATTTAGAAACAGCTGCGAACTACGCGGAGACAGGAAAGGCTACAAACGGCTAGAGAACGTCGACGACGACGACGAATGGAATTAAACGGCTGACAAACGGCTAACGAGAAGTTATAAACGACAAAAAAAAACATGACATCGCTAAAATCCGACGGACGTAAAAATATCGAGAAGCAACGACTCGTCGAAGAACTGCACGCTCCGGCGAGAAGAAATTTTCCCCGAAGACACGTCATAGTGCGAGGGTACGATGACCTGTGGCAGGCTGACATCGTCGAAATGCGTCCGTACTCACGTTTCAACGGAGGCTACCACTACATACTTACTGTCATCGATGTGTTGAGCAAGTACGCGTGGGCTGCGCCACTCAAGGGTAAAGGCGGAAGCAAAACAGCTAACGCTGTCGCAGAGATCATTCGACACAGCGGGAGGTGCCCTAGTAACCTACAAACCGATATGGGGAAGGAATTTTACAACGCCGACGTGCAACGTCTCGTGAAGAAACATGGCATCAATCATTATTCCACATATTCGGTATTGAAGGCATCGGTCGTCGAACGATTCAATCGCACGCTCAAGAACGACATGTGGAAGATGTTTACGCTCAATGAAAATTACAAGTGGGTCGACGCCTTGCCGCGACTCGTATCGGATTACAACGCGCGCAAGCATCGAACCATCGGCATGCGACCCGTCGACGTTACCCCCGCGATCGCCGAAAAACTCTTGGCTACCGTATACAGCACGATAAAAATCGCGGGTCCGGCAAAATTCAAAGCGGGCGACTCGGTACGCGTCAGCAAATACAAGACGATTTTCGAGAAGGGTTACACGCCGAATTGGACCACCGAGGTGTTTAAGATCGTTAAAGTGCAGCGTATTAATCCCGTAACCTATCTACTCGAGGACTATCGTGGAAAATCCGTCTCTGGAAGGTTCTACGAACACGAGTTGCATCGCGCGACTTATCCGGACGTGTATCTCGTGGAGAAAGTACTACGCAGGAGGGGCGACGAGGTTTACGTTAAATGGCTGGGATTCGATGGATCGCACAACTCATGGATATCCAAGGATAATGTTATTTAATTTTGTGCAAACTTTTTTTTATTCACAACATAAAAATATGCAATATGTAATACATGTAAATGTTTGAAATACACATATGTGTGCAATATATTTATTTATTAATTAATATTCTTTCCAATACTGTAATATAATACTCACAATACGTTACTACATATAATATAATTCATACGTTATACTATACTATACATACGTTATACACTATACATACGTTATACAATACATACGTTATACATTTTATACACACGTTACAAAGGTATTTGATAATGTCCCCACGGTAACGTATCGGTCGAATTAGGTATAATGTATCGCTTGTCGTCGTACGGACTCAGAGCGATTTTTGTTTCGGACACGGTGTACACCTCGTGTTTTTTCGGACCTTATGCAAGCCTGCCGTCGCTTCATTTCAATTTCGTCTCGCAGACACCTCGTGTAATCGTCGAACGTTATCGACCTGGCTACGACGTTGCTCTTAACACCTTTCGCTTTTTTACAGTCTTTCTTACCGTCCACTCGCAAGGCATACATCTTCGCCCTGAATCCGACGAATTCGGTCATAATCGCACCGTTGTTTTCATCTTTCATCAAGCCCGGAATTTTTTTATTGGCGAGTGGGATACCGTACGCGTTGTTGATCGCGTAATCGCTCGTGTCGAATTTAGCGATATCGCGTTTCATGTTCATGTACACATCATCGCATTCTACGTGATATATCAGACTGTCCGTATCGGTGTACATAATTCTACACTTGTCGCGATACAGGGGAGACATGTACTCGTGATGAAATTCGTACAAACAGACTTTCGATATGTCGAGAATGCACATGCCGACGTAAATGGGTTTGTCAAATTTAACCTCGAGTTTTCGCAGTTCAACGGCTATCAGATTTTCCGAAAAAACGCTCCTGCTGTGAAAATTTGGTTTCGAGATCAGTGCCTCCGCGCCGTATCTACCTTTCCACTTTGATAATAATTTTACATCAACGTGATTTCGAACGTTCTCCATCGTTTTCCCGAAAACCG
Organism: Temnothorax curvispinosus; assembly: GCF_003070985.1. NCBI lineage: Eukaryota > Metazoa > Arthropoda > Insecta > Hymenoptera > Formicidae > Temnothorax > Temnothorax curvispinosus. The sequence goes on along the minus strand of NW_020211879.1, from coordinate 1,520 downwards.
CGTTGTTCATCAATTTATACAGATTTTTCTCAAAATCGTTTTTGGCCTGTGTTCTAAATTTTGTATTAAGTTCGATGTAATTGCGGAGCCATGGAGATTGCGCGAATTGTAATACGCGATGAATTTTTGTGATGCGAAGACCGTGGCGCGTGCATTGCTGTAGGTTGCCGTAGTGTATGACATAACGCTTCTTATCGTACAGCGTGGCGAGAAGTTTGTCCTGCCGTTTGCCGGGTGGTTTATCGCGCGTCGGACAGAACGGTAAGTCGGCGTGCGCGTCGTGTTTATTCTGCGGATACTCTAGATCGACTTCGAGAATGTAACCCGTGGGCGAATCCAAAGCGATCGCGCTAAACTCGAAATTCGAGACGTCTTCGACCCATCGAAAATCTGCATATGGCAATGGTTGGCACATTGCCCAGCCGTACAAGTTGTTTACGTCGAAATACATCAGGTACGACGATGGTTTCGATGTATCATAAGATTGCATGTACCTGTTATTGGCCACCGCGTATCTGTTTGAACATTGACTCAAACCGCCGCGAATACCGCGTTCGATGAACATGACCATGTCAATGTCCGTGAGCAGTTCGAAATTAATACCCGTATGCTTCAACATAGCGTCCCACGTAAATCCCGGTAAAGTGTAATAATACGCCGGATCGAGTCCATAACTCGCGACGCAGCTATCGCAAAAATTTTCAAAGATATCGGCCAACAGCAAGACATCGATCTTTAGATACAGATCGCTGTAGTCACCGAGCGTTCGAATGGAGAACCGCTGCCAGACGTTGACGGCGTGCGCGTAATCGCTCTCGGATACGGTGTTGCCTGTCAATGAACTGTAAAACGAGTCGCGCGATGGTAAACACGTATCCTCCAACTTTTCGACGCAGTCAATGTACTCGTACGGAAAGACACCTTTTCGCGTCAATAATTCAAAATCTTGGTCGGATAACGCGGAAAATTTTGAACGTATAATTTTTAACTTATCCTTATCGAGGAAGGATGCTAATTTTTCGAGACTCGTGCTAAGAAATTTGTACGAGTCGATGAATCTTATTTGATGCAATTTTTGTTGTCTTTATCTTCAGTGCTTTTAACGTTCTTCGTAAACGAAATGTATTTTTCCTTCGTGATTGGGAGTAACTCTACATGTCCTTCGTACGCGGTGGCAATTTCTTTTATAATAAAATGAGAATCATAACCCGATAAATTATGAAATACTATGGGAATGAAGTGAGAATTTTTATAATTTAAGTTACAATTAGAATGCGCGGGACCTCGATAATTGCCAGTCAAGTGACAGTGATCGCGTACTCGCACGTCGTCTGGCTCGAACGGTTTTTCGCACACGTGACAGTGCGTTGCGCTGTTAAACTTTTTCCACTCGTCTCGCGTGAAATCCACCATGGGTATATTATCGGACAAGATGTTCTTTACGTCGTGTGCTAAACGTCTTAGTTCCTCGGCGAACCACGCGACGCAATCCTTATCGCGACGAAATCGATACGCGGATA
>NW_020211878.1:0-3223 GCF_003070985.1 Temnothorax curvispinosus | reverse complement strand
TGTGGGGGTCGAGGGAATGATTTACTCGAGATTCCACACAACGTAAAAATATTTCACAAAGAGTATAAAATTCTTCGATTGCCGCGTACAGAACTAAAGGCCCTTGCACAATGCTAGGCAACAGGCAATAGGAACAGGGAATAGAAATAAGGAATAAGGAATTATCGCCTCCAGTGCACAATGACGCGATAGCGACAAGAACCAACCAATTAGAACTTTCGAATTTTGTCGGCTGCTTCCTAGTTTAGACTGATCCAAGCGAACATAACCCAATTCTCTTGTATTTTGAATTCTTGCTGAGAATTAAATATTAGTGCGTTTTAAGGCTTTCGTTGAAGAGTAAGTGAAATATATATTATGAAATATATAATATAGAATTATATATATATATATATATATATATATATTTATATATATAAAATTCTGTATTATATTATTATATATGGTTTTATTACTATAATAATATTTTCATTAACATCTTTTTTAGATCATGTGCTATGGATGACGAAAACATAATGTTATTTATCTGTGCAATGCAAGTAGCTAGCCTAGCATTGTACACTGCATGGAAAGCGGAAAAATCCAAGCGTTGGAGGAACAGGCGATGGTGGGTCCGTCCCATCAATACTCGGCGTGCACAGTACGGTGACTTCGCAACTTTGTTTGCAGAATTAAAAGAAGATGAAGATATGTTTTTCCGATATACGAGAATGGATGTGCCCACATTTTACGAATTGCTGCGACTAGTAGGTCCGTTCTTGCAGAAAGGAAGTATTAGAGCCCCGATATGTCCAGAACAACGTCTAGCAATAACTCTAAGGTAAAGCTATATATGTTTTAAAATGATACATAATATATTTCATGCACGAATTGAGTTTTTGAAAGGTTATCAATTAACTTTATTGCAGATATTTGGCAACAGGGGATCAGATGCTATCTGTAGCTTTAGCATACAGAGTAGGAGAGTCCACCGCTCATATAATTGTCAAGGAAACATGCTCTATTATAGCAAATGTTCTGATGCCAATTTGTATGAAACATCCCACAGAAGAGGAGTGGACAAAAATCAGCAGTAATTTTTTAGAATTATGGAATTTGCCAAATTGTGTTGGAGCAATCGATGGCAAGCACATAACTATCCAGGCACCTCCGAACTCTGGCTCAATGTACTTTAATTATAAGAAAACTTTCAGTCTTGTACTGATGGCTGCTTGTGATGCTCGATACATGTTTACGCTGTTCGACGTTGGTGCGTATGGCAGTGAAAGTGATGGCGGAATCCTCTCCAGATCAGACTTTGGACAATCTCTGTACAATGGTACGCTCAACATACCTGCAGGCACTGCCTGTCTACCAGGAAGTGACAAGAAAGTATCCTATTACTTTGTTGGGGATGAAGCATTTCAAATGTCTACACACGTGATGCGACCTTATCCGGGGAGAAATTTAAATGAGCAAAAAAGGATTTTTAATTATCGACTATCTCGGGCTAGAAGAACGATTGAAAACACATTTGGAATCTTTGCAGCCAGGTGGAGGATATTTCGAAGAACAATATGTGCTGGTCCAGATGCTGCCAGCCGGTTTGTGCTAGCAGCAATGTGCTTGCATAATTTTTTAAAAACTAAAAACGACGAAAAAGCCCCGCTGCAGCAAAGGTATTGTCATCCCCAATTTGCAGATAGAGAAACGGAAGAAGGAAATTTAATCGAAGGAGAATGGAGACAACAGTCACAAGATAATCATATAAGACCCATGGGGAATGCAGGAGCACATCGAGCTACTAGAGACGCATATGCAATGCGTGATACTCTCTCGTCATACTTCATGACAGCAGCTGGGGAAGTTCCTTGGCAATATGAGTACATACATCAAGGGCAACATCACGATGTACTTTAAAATTTATAATTGTATCGTTTTCTATACATTTTTATATACATTTTTATATGTGTGATGACTAATTGTATTCTCTGGTAAGACATAACAGTATGAAAAGCACTGTAGATACACTTTTGTATGCAGAAAATAAAATTGTTCTTTTATTGGAAACCTAATAAACATTTATTTCTAATCAACTAGTGTAAATAAAATTAATCCTCTGCAATGCTCAAAATTAAAATTGTAATTATATATAATAATGAATAAAATATATAATATAATATAAAATATTGAAAAAAACAAACATTTATAAATGTAATAAAAAAAGAAGAGGAAGAATTTCTGAGCGACAAATTCGATCTAAACTCCTTTCTTTTCTTTGAAATATTTAACGTGCCGTCAACCATTGGACCACTAGGGTCCTTAATTTAAAGTTATATGGCATTTAACTCAAAAAATGCCTCAATCTTTTCATCTTTTACGAATCTTAAGCCTTGCAGATTGTGAATCCTTTCCAATTCCCAATCGTGCAGACCATTAATCCATAAGGATCTTAATCGGGAAAGTATCACGCGTTATCCCTATCTAAACTTATTTAACTTAAGATTAGGTTACATGGTTTTTGAAAAATATAGCAACTCCATAAATTTTCGTTTTAACTCGCTTTTGTATGGTTCTGTTGCTGTTTGAAGCTCCGCTGTGACGAGTTTTCCAATGACAACATCTGGATCGTTGTCGTTTACAGGTTTTTTCCGAGAACACACTTCAGCTATATTACTCAGTGTATTGTTCATCTGATGGAACGCTATTTCCACCGGGTTGATCTTCTGCTTTTTAAAAGTCCTTTGCATGTTTCCCGAAAAGCAGGAGGATGGTGGACTCACCACATTCGTTTCCTCCGTCTCCGAAGCAGGTGTTTGGCGCAAAATTGAGGAAGATGTCGATGACTGCAAAGAAATTTTGAATTTCATAAGTTTTACACTTTCTTAGGATCAATTGATTACATAAGATGCAAAACCACTCACCAGTGAAGTTTTTTCAACTGCAAGTGGCGGAAGGCTTTGCAACGGCGAGGGTGGCCGTAACTAGAAAGTTAAAAACATCGATTAAATGTATAAATATTATTTCGTACATATTTTCTATTGATTCAAAATTAGACTCACGTCATGACCAAGTTTCGAGTTAGAAATAGATTGATTTTCATAAACCGACTTTGGCAATGTGTTGCATACTTCTTTCGACGGCAGTGTATACAAAGACTGCTGGCCGGATGTTGAAAGTGGTGTCTGTAAAGTGAGTTTTCAAAACATACTTTTCAAGTAAGATAACACATTGGTAAAAAAAA
>NW_020211877.1:0-1407 GCF_003070985.1 Temnothorax curvispinosus | reverse complement strand
GTAATCGCTGGAAAGTCGCGGGTGCTCCCGTTAGACCATATGGCATTTGGATGAAGTGGTAATGTCCCTTCCCCGGTACGCTAAACGCAGTAATTTCGCGACTGTTCTGGCTCAGGGGTATTTGGAAGTACGCCTGGCTTAAATCTATCGTCGAAATGTACTTTGCTGAACGCAATTTGTTTAGAATACTGTCCATGGGTGGTATGGGATATGCGTCCTTTTTCGATACTTTATTCACCCCCCGAAAATCCAAACAGAACCGGTATTTCCCATTCGCTTTCTTAACCATTACTATCGGGTTGGACCATTGACTAGCAGAGGGCTCTATAATCCCGGCCTGTAACATCTTATCAACTTCCGCGCGAATAGCCTCCTGGACCTTTGGCGAAACCATATAGCACCGTTGCTTAATGGGCGGGTGATCCCCCACCTCAATTTTGTGCTCCGTTAAGGTCGTTAGCCCCGGGTTCTCCGGGGGCGTCGCGATAGTCCGTAAAAAATTTTTCAACCGCTGTTTTTGATCCGGCGTTAACTCGGCCAATCCACAACACACGCGCGGGGTCGCATCCGAGTGAAAACGATAACGGGTACGTGGCCTATTCGCAAAGTACCACTCGACTCGGGCGAAATCTAACGCTACTCCGAATTTGGTCAAGAAATCCATCCCAATTATACAAGGTACCGCCAAATCAGGTAACAGTCCCACGGAAATTCTAGCGCTTCGATCTTTCAAGCGTATGGTTGCGGAGATTTCGCTTTGAATCGTGGCCAATTGCCCGTTGGCCATACGGATTCGCGCTCCTCTCCCGCGTTCCGTCTGTATTCCTAACTTTTCGATTTTCTTTATCCCTTCTCGACCGATAAGGGTACGACTCGACCCGGAATCCACGAGGGCCAATAGAGGGCAACCACCCACGCGAATTTCAAGATATTGTAATGGGGCCCACTCGGTTGGCTCAAAGGTAACGTTCGATTCCGGTAACGTTTTCGCCGAGACTTCTGCGGTTCGGGCCTCGTTCTCGTAACTTGGAGCCGTAGGGACCCGTTCTACGCACTCCGCTCCGCGTTTCCCGAACACGAAGGGCAAGTTTTCGACGTAAAGCCGCGCTTCCCGCAACGATAGCAATGCAGTTGACGCGGCTCAGTACACTCACGCGCCCGATGCCCGAGCTTTTCGCAGTTATAGCACTTCATCCCGGAGTCGCTGGTCCCGGTTCCGGCCGCGGCCGGAGGAGCGGACGCGCTCGCGGTCGCGGTGGTAGCCGTAACGGCAGCCGTTGACGCGGCCTTCCGAGCCCTTCCACGTCTTCCCCCCGGCTGGCCGACGGCCTCTCCCGCAGCAACCGTACCCGGAGTTTTAGGTTTCCCCTTAGGCGCATGATACGCGAGATCCGGGAACATCGACTG
>NW_020211876.1:0-1395 GCF_003070985.1 Temnothorax curvispinosus | reverse complement strand
GCGCACAGCAGCCCTTTTTTACAGGCGCACAGCAGCTCTGTATCGGCGGATAGTAGCCATTTTTTACAGGCGCACAGCAGCTCTGTATCGGCGAATAGTAGCCGTTTTTTTACAGGCGTACAGCAGCTCTTTGTCGGCGCACAGCAGCCGTTTTTTAAAGGCGTACAGCACCTTTTTTTATACAGGCGCACAGCTGCTCTGTATCAGCGCACAACAGCCTTTTTATATAATGTATTTTTTATATAATATATCTCTCAAATATCTAAAAAATATTTTTTTATATATAAGAAAAATGTAATAAGAATTTATTTATTAATGTAAAAATATCTATTACAAATATTTAAACACATTTATTACATTTAATAAATATTTAAATACATTTATTCCATCACCATGGTAACTTTTTATCCCCAATATTTATATTATACGCGTACTACATCTTCAATTGTTTTTGGAGCTGTCCTGCATATTTCTTCTAATATAATAGTAAATAGTGTATACGATATCGTTTAAAATGCCTACAGAGGTCGAAAGAAACAGCGAAATTGCATGCACTTCACAGGAGCATAATGTAAGTAAATTTGAATTTTATAGAAAGAGAATGAGAGAGAGAAAGAGAGAGAAAAATGACAGAATAAAAAATAGAGAATCTATAATAAAAAAAGTCATTTTGACCGAGAAGTGAGCGTTCCGAGTCGAAATATCTCGCACGTAGTGTTGTCGCTTTTCCACGTGTCTGATTGGCCGGTCGAAGCCGGGTGATCGCGAGATCGCGGCGAGTTCCGCGAATTTCGTGCGTGTGCGTCGTGATCAATCGTGATGTGACAGTTCGCGTCGTGTCGTTAGGAGGTTAATATTATTATTAATGTGATCTCTCATCATTAAATACGATTGTTTAATTCCGAATTTCGGTCGCGTCACGCAAGGATCGAAGTGACGACGGCGATCGAGATCGCGGTGAGTTTGGCGAGTTTCGCGCGTGTATCGCGTGATGTGACGTGTGTTCGCGTGGTGTGTTTGCGAGGTTAGTAGGATTTTTTATTATATATAATCCACTATTGTATATAATGTATGTGGATAATTATATTTTACATTAATATTTTTTAACGCAATGACGTTTGCTCGCGTGGTGTCTCGCGAGGTTAGTTATATTGCTTGCTCGTACAAATCTAATCTAAGGTATACGTTACAGTAACTATAGATTTTTGATACAGATTTATCTTTGTAATCATATACTTTATATATAAGCAGATGTAAGTAATAATTATTGTTTTTGTATTATGTAAAATTTGCCTTATTTTAGATATACCGATGAATTTAATGTTCGAGAAGATCTGATGGGATTAGCTGTTGGTGCTCATGGCACAAATATTCAACAAGCGTGAAAAGTTGATG
>NW_020211875.1:0-7258 GCF_003070985.1 Temnothorax curvispinosus | reverse complement strand
CTTTCTCTATCGACAAACTGACAAATCAATTCATGCTTTTCTTTTCCTTCAGGAACAGAGAAAACTCATGTTCCGCTACCAACATAAGCAGTCTATGTTAATATGTCTATGGTTTAAATCGATTTATCATTTATATCAATTATATTAATATATGTGGCGGCTGGCCCTATCGTGCCTAAGAGCCTTGGCACATAGAAAAACTTAAGCAGTAAGAAATCAACAGTATGGATTACTGGATGGATATACGCGGCACGTTTAAAGTCGGACGCGCACACCTCTACTTTACTGTTGATTAATTTCGCGTGAGCGCGTGAGTAACAGGGCGGCGAGTTACAACCCGTTCGACAAGCCGAAGCGGTCGTCGCGCGTCGGCTGGGCTCTCTCTGTACACATCGGGATCACTTATCTTCAATTCCTCGCCTCTCCGTCGGCGGTACCCTCTTTCATTCTTCGTCTTTCTTCATCGTGTACCTCCCATTTGTTCATGCGCATATTAATGTAAATATATAGAAATCAATTTCTGACAATGCTGATCTCTTCTGTTATGTTATAGAAATAATATAACTAACTTAATAAAGGTTTCGGTTTCGATTTCGGTATTCTAGTTAACAAAAGTATCGGTATTGTACAAATTACAGTTTTTTTCCGGTTTCAGTTTTGGTTTATCAAAATTTTCTTGAAATTTTTATTAAATTGAATTGTTTGTTTACATATGCATACTGCGCGTGTGTGGATATGTACTTATAAATTGTGAATCTTAATTTTTGATGTTTTTATTTTACATTACATACACATGTTTTTATTTTTATTTTTATTTATACGGATTGTATAAAATATCTATAATAATTAATAATAAATTATAATAAATGATGATATTTCGACGATAGATGTTATTTCTTCATTGTTTTTTGTTTTCATCTTCTGGTCTTAATTCTTTTGAAGATATGACTTTTAACGGTACCGGTTTCGATTCCGGTTCTTATAAAATTTTCTTACGGTTACGGTACGGTTTTCGGTTTCGGTTTTGGTCCGGTCTGGGTCCCTGTTTAATATATAATATGTTATAATTGTATAATTTTTGTATATTTAAATATTGATTTGAGAAAATATTTAAAAAATCAAAGATAAAATTAAATCGAAATCGATTTGGAAGACAAAAAATAATTTTGATCGAGTTTTATGCAATGAATTACCGCGTATTTGTTTACGAATAGCGTATTCTCGGTACGTTAAGGTCGCGGACAAGTATGTCTTCTATATAGCATTCCCTCGCATATGTAGTTAGACAGCATGACTACCGCTGCGGCTGACTGACAAGTAGTAAGGCCGGATTGTTACTCATGCATTCGCGCGAAATTAATCAGAGGCAAAGTAGGCGTACATCCAACTAAAAGGTTTAAGCCCGATCCTCTCTTCTCTCGGTGGTATTCGCATCGCTCTTTTTGTATCTCTACGCTACTTGGCCTTTGACTTCGCCGAGAATCGACTCTGGGAAATCTAGATTAGATGGAACCCTAGATTAGCCTTACTTTCTGTTGTATCATATAACATAAAATGTCAATAACGCGCGGCTATAAACGTAGTGTGTGTAATCGATTCTCTACTATATATTAAGCAGAATATAAAACTTTTATGTTCATATTTTTGGAATTGGGAAAATACTTTAATAATAATAAGATTGTAACAGTCTACGGATCTTCACTAATCGTCGTAACTTAATGCTGTTCGTACACGAGAGCCATGTTATAAACATGTTATTTGATCGACTTTTCAGAAGCTTATCAGTCAATATTTGCATTGTATAATTAATGCGATTAAACTAATTATTACAATGTCATGACACTTCGCTAAGGACGCGCGTAATTTCTAGGCGAGCATCGCGACTTTTTCTCGATCTCTCTTTCTCCGCTTCTCTTTTTTTCTTCTTTGGACCCCATTACGAAACGCATTATCGCAAAAATAGCTCTAATCGCGGGTAGGCGCGCTGTATCGGCGGATAACGGCGCGCGATATTATATGTGCTTTAAAGAGCCAGCGAGATACGCAAGAGCGCGAGGCCTGCTTTATCCGTACCGTGTAATAGCCTCGGACTTCCTGTTCGTGTAAAGAGCGGCGTACAGCACGTACACGCGCGCTCACACATACACACGCACATACACATACCTATGCACGCGGTCGCTGCTCACCGTGGATAAAAATGAATCGATAATGATACGCAGCCGACAAAAATGCCGCCACACCAGCATTGCCGCCCTCTCGGCATCCACCCCGTACCCCGTGGGAATGCGCGCGGGCCACGTCGAACGTTCCGGCTGATAACCGTGTTACAATTTAACGCCGAGAGAGCCGATGCGCGGTGTCAGTTTCGTCGGCGCATAATGGCCCCATGTTTGTGTCGATTTGTGCCGAACGCGCGAGGTGTAACCCTGTGCCGCCATCGTTCCAAATCGAAATCGACACGGTCGTGTAAAGCACGCGTTAAACGGCGCGGTAGATACGAGGATAATGAGAAAGATGTCAGTACACACCGTAAAAGCATTTCGCTCTTCTCCCTTCTAAATAGCTCGTTTCGCGCAGCTATAAAGAGTATTATTAGACGATTTTCTACATTCGTACCTTACAACTTTTTTACAATGAAAAAACAGAAAAAAACATTGTACATTGAATGTATTCTTTAGAATTATTCATCCTTATTTCTGAAATATGTCTCATATATATTTAGACTTTATTTCGTATTGTTAGCGTTTAATGACATAAAAACTGATAGATAATATTTTGCAAAAGGAGCTCCAAAATTGTAAATTCGCTTCTATTTGTTATCTTTAATAAAGGTTTCGGTTTCGGTTTTCTTATAGCTAACAAAAGTGCCGGTATTGCACAAATTAGTTTTTTTCCGGTTCCGGTTTATTAAAATTTTCTTGAAATTTTTATTGAATTAAATTGTTTACATATGCATACTGCGTGTGTGGATATGTACTTATAAGTGGTAAATCTTAATTTTTGATACATGTTTTTATTTTAATTTATACGGATTGTATAAAATATATATAATAATTAATAATATATTATAATAAATGATGACATTTCGACGTAGGTGTCATTTCTTCATTGTTTTCTATGTTTTCATCTTCTGGTCTTAAATTTTTTGAAGATATGATGCCTTTAGTTTCTGCGATCTCACTCTTTCGATAGGTCACCACAGACTATAACAGGATCGTAGGTAACGAATTTTATAATAAATACAAAATGTTATTAGTCGATAATATTAGCCAGCGATATCGTTGTCCTCGTCAGATCAACAAGTTCTTTCGTTAGAATACAAACTGAATTTTGGATTTGGCGTCAAGTTATTCAAAAATTTGATTTTACACGTTCTTAAATGTTTGAAAGTAAAATCATGTTATAATTATTAAATTTTAAAGTGTGTATTTATCTTTTTAAATATTTACCTCACTTACGATATTTACAAAACTTCTGGTATTAATTTTGTCATTTCTCTCTCATATAAATAGAGAGATTTAAATTAAGTAGAACAATTCTTTATCGATTTCCTCAATAATTATTGAGACATTAATTAAAGGAAATTTTTTTGAATTAGTATACGTCCGCGCGCGATTTAGTACGATAGTGTAATCAAATGAATTTTCCACCCGGTTATTCTGTATTTTGTTTTAAAAATTACAAGTAAGACGACGTAATAAATATATTATTTGTATATTTCATTGTATACATATTTATATTTTCAAACGAAGATATATTACAATATTTATAAAGTGTTATATTTTTACAAACTTATACTTTGTGTATTGAAATTACGCCCCATTATTCCGGTCCTATAGGCTTTATAAAATTTTCATATGGTTTACGGTTCCGGTCCGACAAAAATACCGGTTACGGTACAGTTTTCGGTTTCGGTTTTGGTTCCGGCCCGGTCCGGGTCCCTGAATATAACATTATTCATAGAAATAGCGTGAGATTTTTAGAGTATCTTATGCACCTGTTGTGTCCACGATTGTAGAAATGGATAAGGTGACATATCTTGTTTTGTAATCGTGTACTAAATTGTGTACTAAAAAGTATTTTTTAACGGTTGAACATGCTTTTATCGTCTTAATTTTTTTAAATGAGATTTTTAGGGAATCTTGTGTATACGATGAAGTTAAGTGAGGTGCGATTAAGTCAATTTTTTCGTGTTTGCAAATTCTCAGAACACTTTCGTAATTATCGGCACACTTGTCGGGGGGAGAAGGCTAAATATTACATATTATTTCAAATGCAAACGGTTACGATTAGAATGTGGTATGTTCGCGTCGTCGCGCTGGCGTCTTAAAAGCAGAAATACGTCTCGTATTGCTCTTTTTTATCTCTTTTATTCTCCATTCGCTTTATTCCGCCTCGTCGGAAGTTGTTTTATTTGCGTTCTTCTTTCCATCACGAGCAAAGTTGATTGATCGCCAACGCGATTATCACTCTAAAAACGACGCGCCATGTTGGAACTGAGTCAAGAAAATATGCTAAATTGGTGCGCGATAGTGGAAAAAAAGTATGAGCGGTCTGTTTTGCAGAGCGACACTCTCGTTATTCGATGCACATGCAGGCATGTTAATCATGCACAGCGCATTTAATTTCGACTGCAACGCGTAACACTATAGCTTTTGATCAAAATTCATGAGATGAACAAATAATTGGTATAGTCGATAATTAAACCCTATATTCATAAAGAATATTTCGCGTTTTACGAAGATATCTTATTATTCCATATTAATGAATTTATATGTATTAACATTTTGTTCTGTATTTCAAAAGATTTGTAAATTAATTTGACATAAATTTTTTCTTTAATTAAATTGAATTTTTAGAACTTAATTTAAGTTTCTATTTATATGATGTTAATTTTTAATTTATTCAAAAACAATTTCTTTACGCATTAAAATGTTTACAGTTAACGTTCAGGTAAACAATAAAAATCACGAGAGAGACTTCATAAATCCTTTATATGCCATTCTTGGTTAACAGCAAAATGACAAAATAGCGAGGTATACGATTACAATCATAGACGACAATGTATAAATAATCGGAGTATATAGATAGATAATAATTTTATATTCGTACCTGTCTAGTCTTTGCACGATAGCGTACCAATTTCCATTTGTTTTCGAAGAAAAGTTTTTATAGATCGGTAATTCAACTTCTGATCGCGAGCTCTTTACGCTAGTACAAGGCATAGCGAAACGGTGTTTAACCTTTTGAAATTTAACAGCTGCGTCTCACGAACGAATGGTAATGGTATAATGCAGACCGCGACTGTAAAAGCGAGCCCACGCATGCTTCTGCAAAGAATGATGTTGTGCGCGCCTACAAAATGCTAAAAGAGATTGATTGATAACGAAATCCTTTCGGAGAAGGCATGAAGATGTGAATCTTAGACCATGTAGCCGTGTATTACTGAATCGCGTGTTACGTTGATTTTTTATGACATCTGGCTATTTCTAATATATAGAAGAGATATAGGCATCAAACATTGGTAAGCGTTAACGATCGAGTCAATCAATGGATAATCAGAGTAATTATGAATATTATGCTTATAGGATTATTGTGATTATATTTTTTATTAATAAAAATCGAAATTATAAAATCAGTGAAAAATTACAACAAGAATCGTAACAATTAAAACAAGAATTATAATAACTCACATAAATTTCTTCAATTCTTATGATTATAAAAAAATCAAGAGACACAGTAGTGTCTTGCGCCAATCATCAACTTCACAAGAGAATATTTCAATGCTCTGTATTTATGCTGATTTATAAATATCTTTGATCTATACCCCTTAATTTCGTCGGAATTATAGCACTTGTCTTATACCCTTTGGGCTACTCTTGAATTCTAATTCACCACCTTGGATAAAAAGATAGCGATAATAAAATAATCGTAATAATTACAATGTAATTACAATGTTTGAATTATAAGCGATTATTTATGTAGGCCGTTCACGCAATTACGATAATTGCACCCTTTTAGTTACCCAAGTTCTGTCACCGAGGATAGGACGTTCACCGGTTGTACGGCCTTAGGCGCGTTTAGCAAATAACAGTGCGATATAATATGACGATTTGTTCTGCTCGATAGTACGTAGTGCTTCATAGGCGACGACGGTTACGTCACATTTCGCGTTTTCTCAGGGCGCGCGTTGCGCGCACATGCACAGTCCTCAGCAGGGCGGAAGATCCGCCGCGTGGGAACTCGCGGCATGCGACCCGCTTACACCTTGTAAAAGGTTAAACGGGCTCTTTAACGCACACCCAGAAGAGACCTGCTAGAGACCTTTCTATAGTCGGGAAAGCACGTCGAGCGGCCGTCGTCGTTATTGAACAGTCGTGTCCGCGGCTTCGATCGATTCGCGCGATATCGCGCGATATCGCGCGTCGTCGGATATCTCATCTTCTCTTGTCTGCCCTTTTCGAAGGGAAGATGCCCTTTCTGAGTAACGTGCGCAGTTTTTCGAATACAGCCCATTGCCATGGCCGATGCAAATACGACTTTCACGTGCGTTGACTGTGCACGTGCCGACTATATCCCGATGTAATTCGAACGGAAATATCGCCGACGTGGAATTTTTTCGACAACAAGATTGCCAACGATAACTATGTCAGTTTGACGCGGTCAATTTTGATCACTTTATACCAATATATCAGTTAAAAGCAGGAACCCGGACCGGATGAAAGTATCGGTTCGGTTCCGGTTTCGGTCCATTAAAATATATTACTTAATAAAGGTTTCGATTTTTGGATTTCGGTTTTCTAGCTAACAAAAGTACTGGTATTGCGCAAATAACAATTTTTTCCGGTTTTGGTTTATTAAAATTTTCTTGAAATTTTTATTAATTTAAATTATTATTTACATATGCATACTGCGTGTGTAGATATGTACTTACAAGTTGTAAATCTTAATTTTTGATACATATGTTTTTATTTTACATTACATACACATGTTTTGCTTCCTCATAGAGGAAGCTTTGTTTTCGTAAATTCGTATATTAACTTTTGATTGCGTATAATCTTGGGTTTAATCAACCAAATTTAAATTAATTATATATGAAATAGGGGTAGAAAAAACTAAAGAAAAGATTGGTTTTATAGTTTTTGACGTTAATATCTTCAGATTGTTGTAAAACGTCAAAATATTGCCCAAAAAAAAATGTCTGTATGTATGTATGTATGTGCACAATTTACTAAAAAATCCATAACTTCAAAACTAA
>NW_020211874.1:0-2133 GCF_003070985.1 Temnothorax curvispinosus | reverse complement strand
AAGACGGCGGTAATGCGGTCCTACCGTTCGGCGTCACCCGAGTGGTGGCACGCCAAGACGGCGGTGTCCTCGGACACCGTGAGTGTACGATGACTCGACGGTGCATGACAACGGGGCGAGGGTGTAAGGCCTCGCCCTCGTTCAACGAGCTACGCTTACGCGAATATCTTCGCCGCGAACGTGCCCATGCGACGTGCGGACGAGAGACATCACGCGTGACGATGTGTGACCTCCGAATGAGGTCCAGCCGTTCGGCGACACCCTAAGCCCTCCGTGATAGCGGGAGAACGATGGTGCTACGCCAAGACGGCAGTAACGAGGTCCTACCGTTCGGCGCCACCCGAGTGGTGATGCGCCAAGACGGCGGGGTCCAAATGCAGTGTAGAGCTAACAAAGAAGAGGGTTGCAAGGGATGTACGAAATAAGAAAATAGTTATATTAACGATCAAAATTATCAATTAGGTTGGCACAGGTGCCCGGTTACGGCGAGGAATGCACTCAAGTATTTGTTCAAATTAAGTTTTCAGCAATACATGTTGCGCGCGGAGCTACGACACGAGCAGCGTATACGACATGAGCAGTATACACATGACACGAGCAATAATCCGCGACATGAGCATCAATTGCGCCAACTCTTTGCAATTGTGATTATAATTGTAATTATAATCTTTAATGAGATTACCTTGAGTGCTGCAATATATTCTATACCGGGAACCAGTGCCGACGAACAGTATATTCGATCGGTGGCAATTATGTTTGCGAGAATTCCAACGATCGGAATAATATTCAGTATGTGTTTTCAATATGTATTTCGAGTCTGGCCGAAACACACCCAGCAACAACGAAAATAAGGTAGCGCGTTATTATGGAACGCGAGCTTATGTAGAAAAACTGTGTACATACGCTGCCGGCCCGTGACCGAGCGTCAAGGCCGCCGACGGCGCGGCGAAAACGTATGGCCAGCCCGAGAATATTCGAGATCTGAATATTTCGGTTTCTATGTTAACAATGACGGGCTTTAACTAATTACCGCGTCAATTGCGCAATTTACGATTAGTACAAATAACGGCGATGGAACGTGTTACAACGAGCGAGAGAATTGCGAGCGAGAGATATCGCGCGAGATCGTGGATTCACGCTAATATTCTCGTCGCGAATTAATTAGATTATTAACACGCCACGCGTTATTGCAATTCGCGTTAATGCGAATAACAGCGACGGAACGTGTTACGACGAGCGAGAAGTTCACGCGAGTATTCTCGCTGCGAATTAAGAATTGCAAACGAGAGATATCGCGCGAGACTAAAGATTATTAACACGCCGCGCGTTACTGCATCTCGCGACTATGAACAAACGATTAAGCGTATTCACGACAAAGGCAGATAACAGCAATGGCATGGTTGCGACCAGAGAAGTTCACGCGAGTATTCTCGTCACAAGGAGTTGCGAACGAAAGATATCGCGAGAGACTACCACGCGCCACGTGTTATCGCGATGCGCGATTACAAGAATGTGCGAAAATTAACAAGTTAATGAATGATGCGACGTGAGCGAAAGGTCGGCGGCAATTTTCTAACGCGACATCCGGCTCGAAGGACCAATGCACGGGGGGGTATGAGGCGCTCCCCGGATTTGCGATTGGTCAACAAAATTTCTCGAAGGACCAGAGGGCCCGTGCCCTCGCGAAAGCGAATAAAGCGAAGCAAGTAAGCGAATATCAAAAAGATGCGTGGCGACTCACCGTGTCGTTGCCCGGCGCCTCCTGGGTGTTGACGTCGTCCTCCCGTTGGCGAGATCTCTGGCGTGCAAGGCGAAAGCATGCAACAGTCCGGCATAGCAAGCGGGCAGGCAGGTATAGCAAGCAGGCACAGATAGGCCAGATAGCAAGCGATTAGGTCTTCGTGGTCTGCGATGGGCGACCGAGCACTCCGAGTTCGCGCACGCGAAAATGGTAACGTGTGAGCTTCACGACGTTCGACTGATGAGTCCCTGCCGTAAGACGGCTGGCCAAAAATGTGTTTGCCGTAAGACGGCTGTCTTGCGAATATGTATGTGTGTGCCGCACGGCGGCTTGACGAAAAGTTCTGCGGAGAGGTGTGTCCTCTCCGACTGTTTGACGAGGAGTCCCTCTCT
>NW_020211873.1:0-5691 GCF_003070985.1 Temnothorax curvispinosus | reverse complement strand
ATTCCTGTGGAGAATCTGGCGTCACTCCCTCCACAATCTGTCTCGCACTATGGAATGAAATATTTCTATGGGCCATAACAATGTTAATGTTTTTAGATTTATCATACTGGGGGCAGCCTTTAAAAGTGGACTTATGTTTGCCCCCGCAGTTATAACAGCGTTGTTCCCTCTCACAACGACCATGTGCTTTGTCTCCGCAAATTATACAGCGTGTTTCGCTTTTACAATTTAATTTAGTGTGACCAAATCTAAAACAATTGAAGCATTGACGTACCTGAGGAACGTATCGTCGAACCCTGAGGGCGATACCTTTGTCAAAAACGGTCAAATTGCGAATGTTCTTATCCTTAAAAGTCACGATGATACTGTCCGTGGCTGCCAACGAAGTCTTACCATTCACCGGGTCCCACTTCCTACGATACATACGCTCAATGCTCAGGATCTTAGATTTATCCTGTATACTCGACCATAATTCCGGGATTGACGAAGGCCAATCCGAGATGACTCCTTTACTAATGCAAAAACGTTGCTCCAAGTTGGCCTTGAGCTTCACTGGAGCTCCGAGAGCATCGATCTTATCAAGTGCGTAATTGGCATCTCTAAAATCTTTAAATTCGGCCTCCGCTGAAAAATGACTAATCATAGTGACAGTCAGTGGGCAGATCTGAAGCTCAGTCAAAATCATCCATATCTTAATCAGATTTTTACCCCTTCTGGTCGTAGTCTGATCCGGAGGAAGACGCAAAATAATACTAGCTTTACCATTATAATCGTCTTCATATCTATTGAATTTCCGAATTTCCGTTGATACATTGTCAGAGGGGTCACGAGCCTTAAGAATATTTCCACTAACAACATATGCCTCTCTAATAATACTGGCAGTAGTGTTTACATATTTTACAATGGCTTGAGCATCAGGTACATTGTTGATTGCCACGCCAGGGACACGTGATTCTCCGGCGTTCTCATCACAGCCTATATGATCGGGCGGAGCGGGGGGAGCGTTAACACTAATATCACTATGCTTATAAGGATCCTGATCTATATCCTGGGAATCCTCGTCGTCATTAATTTCCATCTCCATATCATTCCGGGACCCCTGGGTCTCCGTGTCGATATTGCGTCGTCTAAAAGTTTCTTCCTCTCTTAACCTCTTGGAAGAGGCGTATCCTCGGTATTTCACCTTTTGCCAGCTCCCCTCTGTTGTCGCTTTTGAAGCAAACGTTTCGAAAGATTTCTCACTTATGTCGACTAAACACGTTTTTTGTCTTTTATTTGAACTTAACTGGGTATTCTCGCCCGATACGGACTCGTCATAAACCGACCGCGTGTCGTCAGACTCGCTCGATTCCATAGAAAAGGCTATCTTTTTAACCAAACAGAGCCCTCCCCCTCCGAGAGGGGAGCAGTGAATAAAGATTTATTTAAACAGAGCCCACCCGAAAGAATATATCGACTCTCCGCAGCACAACACACGAGTCTCTATCCGATTATGGGAAATTAAGTACCGCGAGATATAGCACCGACTAACACGTCCGACTCGTATCACGGCCCGAGCCGAACTCTTCCAGCGTGCGACTCGAGACAAGATAGGTTAACTGATGTGAACTGACTGACAGCGCGCTAAACGCACTGTCTGCACTGCACTGCACTGCGATACTAACGCCGCTAGCCGCCAGTGTCGAAAAAGTGAAAGTGACGTTCTCTGTTTGTTACATGTATGTTATAAAGAGCGGTCGACGTAGACGACGACGACGACGTATCTTAATAAAAAATTTTCACATTTGGACTTTGCGTCGCAATATCTCCGCTCGTAGGGCACGTAGCGGAATATTATAAGAGAAACCCCCCCCTAATTGGACCCCAAGCTATCGATCAAGCCTACTTAGAACTTGATCCGTTCACTCGTTATCGAGATCTCAACATCTCGAGTACTCGCAACCCGTCGCGTCGCGTAAAAGAGTCACGGTCGGTCTCGCTCCGCGTGTACTTGGCGCAAGACACTACCGTGTCTCTTGATTAAATAATTATAATTTTTTAAACGTAAGATATTACGAATATGTTGAATTTTGTAAATACTTTATTAAATAATTTAAGCCTCTCAAATGTAAAAAAATATATAATATTTTATATGTTATTATATATACATAATATTACTGTAACCGACGCGTGAAATACTCATTGCAATCACGTAGTTCTCACGGGAAAACCGTTTAATAACTCTACAAGTAAATAATAAAATAAATAAATTGCTCACCTCGTGGTTGCTTCGCCGACGCTTCTCTGAGTCTCCTCCTCCCTCGTTCCTCCGCGACCGCTCCTTCACGGCGCTCATCCAACACACACTCGCTAGAACACAATTAACTATTATAATTATACGATTGCATGATTAACTGTATACGACACTCTCGACGCCAATTATTCGCAGGACTCAACTGTATTATGTTCGGACGGAAAATCATTGCAGGAAATACGTACAATTTCGCGAGATTACGATCCATCAACTTTCGCGACGTAATATGTATATGTATCTGGAAATCGCGAAGAAGATAAACTCGCGTAAATTGCGCGGTCAACTTGACGCGCCTAGAAGCAACTATCGTCGCCGCGCCCGCGCCGCGGTGACGCTATACCTGTGTTGCTCCCAAGGAATCTACGTCGCGCGAGTGTCAAATATTAACAATAAAATACGATTGAGTACAAAGCTCATACCGATTGCGCTTACCGATTAAACATGCCGCGACGTTCTATTTGCAACAACGAAAGATTCGAAAGTGACGCCGCCATGCGCCACCTTTATCGTAATACCGCGCGAATTGCGCGATAGATCTCGGCCGAACGCGTCTTGCGAAATATTTTGAGCGATGTACCGAGCGTCGAATCTACGTCGCGCGAGTGTCAAATATTAAAACATGATCGAGATTCAATATATATGAAGCTCATAACAATTGCATTTATCGATTAAACATGTCGCGACGAATAGATCCGTCCTCAGTCCTGTATCCGCGAGACGTTCCTTTCGCGACGACGAGATGAGAATGATGAGATTCGAAAGTGAGTAAATCAAGTGACGCCGCGCCAACTTCATAATGATGCCGCGCGATACGACGCGCGCGATCGTCAATGTTTGAATAGCGAGTCTACGCGATGATTAAATGTTATTACATTACAATAAGGAATATAAAATATAGGGTTGATACAGATTTTGCTTACTAATTAAATGACACCATTAAATTGTGACACCAGTAATATATATATATATTACTATTATGATTTATTAATTATACATAGAACAGCCTTCACTCGACGCAGCCGGGGGGGGTCCGTAGCCGTCGGGGCTCTAAGTTTACAAAAGAAAATATTCACAGGGCGCCAGCCAATTTTTACAAAATTGACAAAGAAATGCACAACAAAACTCAAAGATGGTTGATCGGAGGGACCCTCAGATACGACTGAATTATTTAAGATATTCGCGTATAATTAAATCACATATTTAACATTATATAATTAAATCGAATTATGACTCAGGCAGAAGAATACAGATTCATTATGATGATGATGAAGTTGCCGACAGGAACTTCTCGACAAATTCTTATATAGATACGCGCGAGAGAACACGACGTGGGCGTTCTCTTAGGTGTGGAACGGGGGCGAGAAGAAGGTCTCCCCAATCGGGACGATCATTTGATCGTGACTCGAGACCACGAGCAAGATCGACATTTTTTTTTTAAGTGATCGTAGGGACTGTTGCGCGAATAGCCACCTACGAATGCTTTGTGCGCGACGACAGTTTCGCATACGATTACCATTTAAATAAATAATAAAAACATTATTATTAAATAGGAGATATAACATTACGTGTTTGAGAGATTTAAAAAGATAGATGAAAAAATCGGTGTGTTACAGACTACTTGACTAAAAAAATCTACCATTAATTTAATATCTCGTTTTTAAATTTTACTTAAACGATAAATTTTATTATAACTTGTAAATTCAAGCATTAAATATTTAAGCTTTAAATTAAAATTCTATTACATCATAGTTTATTATAAATGAGATAGAACATATAAGCTTTTGTTGTCTATTTACAACCTGGAAGCTCAATTTCTAATAGTCCATATAAGTTGATTTCTGTTCATATCATTTATATTGCGCATAAAAATATTGCAAAACGTATTGTCTAGCGAGTCGAACCGCAAGCAACAATATCTGTGAAACTAATAATGCAGTAATTCACGAGTGTGGACGTCTATTACCTGTTGAGTCTCAGGAATGCGAGAGTTAACCCCTTACGAGCGTTTCACGCGGCGTGTTTCACGAGAGTCCTTAATCTCTTAAACAACCTTCGTCTTTGAAAGCGGACTCGCTCTATCGAGGTGCAATCGCAATAAAACGGAATCGGTCGCAAACAGTCGATTCATGGGGAATTTATGACAAGCGGCGGTCTCCCGCGGAGCGGACTGTCGTTTATGAACGCACTTAGGTTCAGAAGTAAGCTGCTTTACCGTCGTTCTTGTTGCGACATAGACCGGCGGTACATCCTTTCGGATGACAGCGTACTTACGAGCCAAAAAGAATTTGATAAAAGGGTACAGAATAGTAAGGCGCACTTGTATGTCAAGAATTAAGAATAATTTAGATAATATTTGTAATAAAATTATGTTGATCTTAAGGAAACATGATGAAGTACCACCACTGGTATATTTGATGAGATTTGATTTTCCTACCGCAGCAATAGAAATCGATATAAGAAAGATATGAAGTTCGCAAATTTGCATAATTTGCATTAAGTAATCATCACAAACCATTGTGTGCAAATCGTGTTCCTTCCGGTGTACCATTCTTCGCGTTATGCATACGTTATACATAAATTCTCCCACGTTTTTAATACAAAAATGGATGTTGATTATCTGCTAAAGACATAAAAACGTGTAGTACAAGTAATCTAATTTTCTTACTTATTCATTTACATTGAATATGTCTGTTATATAACGGAAAAAATAGCTGCGTTTTATTCTGCATGTATATTCAACGTTAACGTGATTATCTATTTAATTATAAGAGCTTTGGGGATACGTATGTCGATGTCGATCATGGATGATAGTGATGGAGAGGAGTGTATGGTTGGGTGTAACGATGGTATATGGAGGAAACGTCCCCAAAAATACCATGCGACTCTCTGCGAGTCGCGATGGCGCCATTCCACTATATGCCCGCCTAACTCTTGTCGTCCGATGAGATCGTCGGTGAGAGTGTCGATCGGGGCGATGAATATTGTTACCGAATTTGTTTATATATTTAAGTCGGCGCGGTCGAGCGCTCGCGAGAAAACGTGGCTAAATGTGTTGCCATCTTGGTAGGGGCGTTCGCGGCCACTACAGAGCAATTAATTATTATAGGAACGATTTATGTAAACTTTGATAAAACACTTTATAATTCATAAATTTATAAATTTATAAATCAAAATGTTATTTTAAATGTTATCAAATTTACAGTCAAATGTTAAAATCAAGTCTTTTTATCATTTTATAATTAATTTTTACGAATCCAAAGTTGCAAATGAAATTGTTTGCCTTTTTACAGGCTACGCAGTCATATACGTTTAAAATTTGTGTACCCGAGGTAATTGAAGTTCTAATTACGCCATTGGAGTTAGTTCGAATTACCCTATTGGTGTAATTTTTTGACAGT
>NW_020211872.1:0-1107 GCF_003070985.1 Temnothorax curvispinosus | reverse complement strand
TAATATAAAGTAGGTACGTACTAATTACTTCTGACCCGCTAATATTTCACGACTCGCGCGACAATATTATCGTTTGATTACATCACAACAAGCTAACAATATAATTTAATGTGGATAATATGCATTCGCATGCATGCGTGTGTTACATTAGTGAACTGTTAGCTTGTTACACTAAATTCACTCATACGAGTCATCAATAAACATTTATTCACGGCATTTTGCGCTATACGATTGGCTTTGTAAGATGCAAATAGAAAAAGTCGATTACATATTCAATAGTAAATCTATGCAATGGTAGAATTAAACAACAATTCTAACGATAGAGAATTTACCGAATGTTTAATGTCTACGGAAAAGTATTGACGTTAATATAAGGTAAAAGCCAACAGTTAAAGTTCGCTCCACGTTCGTTTAACGACATTGCATGTGTATTAATCATTTATATATACCAAATATATATATATATATATATATATATTTGGTAAATATGCATAGAAGGTCAGTACTCATTAATTTTATCGCCACTTAAATATGTTGTAGAGAAGGTCTTTCTGAGTAATTCTACGGAAGAAAAAAGTGGGAAACGACATTGGTTTCGAAGATGTAACAAATTAAAGTTTCACAATTTTAATCCTAAAAGAAGTAATTTATTGATATATAGACAGTATATATATACACATGTAGGCGGGGGTGGGTGGCAGTGGAATAAACCTCGCTTCGTGTGGAAAGTTGCAAACCCATGTGAAACCGTACAATAATGGAGAACAACAATTTATGCTTTTGTCATTGTTAAAGCAGAGAATACTTTGTACATATACTTTTTAAAATATAAAATTGTATGTATACTTTTCAATATACTATTTTCTGCTTTAACAAATTATTTCTGTTACAGATATTAAGCTTTTTCAAATGATGCGACTTTCTACACGAATTAGGGTCCACCCTTATCCACCCCTGCTTGCGGGGGAGGGGTGGTAGCCTACACGTGTACTGTCTATACACACATATCAGCAAATTACTTTTCTTAAAACTAATGTTACTTTATAATACCTAAAAAAAGTAATAAAATTGTGAAACTTTAATTTGCTATTTCTTCTAAACCAATAC
>NW_020211871.1:0-3684 GCF_003070985.1 Temnothorax curvispinosus | reverse complement strand
CACGCGCATGCAAAAGTCACTTACAATTATAAAGCAGGGCATACACACGTGTGTGTGTGCCCTGCTTTAACGAAAATCACAACTTCTATAAAGCAGGGCATACATACGTGTGTGTGCCCTGTTTTAACGAAAATCACAACTTCTATAAAGCAGAACATACACATGTGTGTGTGTGCCCTGCTTTAACGAAAATCATTAAACAGTTAAATACTTTTAAAGCGCGTCAACTAACCTATGTAAGTTAGTGACGCGCTTTAAACAGTTAAATATTTTTAAAGCGTGTCATTAACCTACATAGGTTAGTTGACGCGCTTTAAACGCTTAAATACTTTTAAAGCGCGTCAACTAACCTATGTAGGTTAGTGACGCGCTTTAAATAGTTAAGTACAAAATATCTGTTTTAATGAAAATCACAACTTCAAAATAATACATTCAATTTTATTTATTTATTGGATTGCCATTAAGATTTAACATTTCTCTATCTAAAAGGCTGTAACTGTACACACGGCTGCGTCGCATTTGTCCCAATTGCTACAAAGAATAAAAAACAATATACTTGTTTGCTATAGTTATCAATTAATATTGAAAGAATTACCTCATGATTTAAATATCGATATCTATACTCAATATTGCGCTTCCTCTCAGCTGTGTATGCATTTTTTAGCGTGAAAGCTAATACATCATGCAAAAATTCTTCCGATACCTCATTCATAAATGCAAAATTGACAATAATCATTCGGTTATGATCCGTAAAATTTTTATCCCAGAACATTTGCCGTATAAATTTCGGCCACGTATTTGCATTGCCAATGATGTCCTGAATCGCAAGCCACGGATTATTGTTTAATTGTTGGACTGAGTATGCCATTGTAAGAGATGTGCAGGTTGTAAATGACATTGCACGTGCCTGCGACTTCACGTATGATTTTAGCGCGCTTCATTTGTTTCATTGTAGTTCTCATTTCGCGCACTAGTTTCAAATTCGCGCACTTTTGCATGCGCGTGCGGCCACGGAGCATGCGTATGTGGTCGCGGGGCATGTCCATAGTCGCTACATTTCGTCAGTATGACAGGAATCATAACCTGATTCCTGTCAACTTTAACGATTAATATCTCGCTTTGCGGGGCAGAGCAACATTTTTTTCTGCCAGATTCTTTCGTTTCGTGCAAAAACGCGTCGAATAAGCCTAATTTCATCGATTTCTGTGCTAAAGTAGCTAAACTGAAGAATTACCCCTTCGCGTAAACGGAATTTTCCTTCGCGTAAACGGGATTTTGTAGTAACTTACAATAATTTACTCCGCGTAAACGAGTAAATTATCGTAAGTTACTACAGAAGTAACGCTCGCGTAAACGTAGTAACTGTCACGACGCGGCGACGGTCACGACTGTCAGTACTGTCACACACTATCAATTTCTTAGTTATTATATACTATGTTTATGCAAGCATATATACTATGTTTTACTTCCGTAGTAACTTATACGATAATTCCTCCACGTAAACGGAGGTTCTGTAGTAACTTATGATAATTCATCCCGCGTAAACGAGTAAATTATCTAACAAGGGAAGGGTTAACCCTCGGGGTCACCGATTTTATCGAAATTTTACTAAAATGTAGTATTGATATAGAAGTGACAAATGCTGTACGGAGACGATGCGCTTCTCAACCGTTGCCGAGAAAAAAAATAAAAATATATAAAAATAAAAAAAATATAAATAAAAAAATATATATATATTGGCGGGGATATATTTACATAATATAAAAAAATTTGTATGTATATTACAAGTGAAACATAGAACTGACTTACACCAAACACACTTTATAAATCCAATTTTTTTGCAAGCATATTTTGTTTTTAATAATGAGACAGGAAAACACACGTCATTAACATTCAAAAAGCTCGGCCGTTCGCTCGTCAGTTTTGATGCAAACTATGCGTATTTAATCATAAATGAAAATACCGGAGCATTTAACTGATGCAATATTAAAGAGTGAATGTTTATAACATCTTCACGAGATGCTATTTCTCTTTTTTGTTGTAGTAATATAAGAGCATTCTGCAAGCGCTTAAGAAGAATATTACTCCTATATTACTACAACAAAAGAAGAGAAATAGCATCTCGTGAAGATGTTATAAAAATTCACTCTTTAATATTGCATCAGCTAAATGCTCCGGTATTTTCACTTATGATTAAATACGCATGGTTTGCATCAAAACTGACGAGCGAACGGCCGAGCTTTTTGAATGTTAATGACGTGTGTTTTCCTGTCTCATTATTAAAAACAAAATGTGCTTGCGAAAAAATTGGATTTATAAAGTGTGCTTGGTGTAAGTCAGTTCTATGTTTCACTCGTTTTTTTTTATTTTAATCACTCTAAAGTTTGTAAAGTTACAGAGCAAGACGACGAATAATCGCAATCATTTTATTATAATATTCTCTTTTTGTACGCCTTTTTTTATTGTAACCTTTTTTTTATACCTATACAAAACTAATAAATAAACCAATAAATATACATACAATTTTTTTAATATTATGTAAATATCCCTGCCAATATATATATATTTTTTTATTTACTTTCAAAATCGCTAATATTTTACGAACATTTTATGCACGGTTTTAAAATGATAATAAAATAAAATAAAATAAAATTCACATCGCAATTTCTCGGCAACGGTTGAGAAGCGCATCGTCTCCGTACAGCATTTGTCACTTCTATATCAATATTACATTTTAGTAAAATTTTGACAAAATCGGTGACCCCGAGGGTTGACCCTTCCCTTGTAAGAATAAGTAAAACAAAAATGTTTGGAAAAATTACGGGACGTGGTTCCTACAATCGGTTTGTGAATGACTGAACCGGACCTACCTTCACGATGTTCTAAACTTGTAATGCGCACAGTTATCAATCTCTCAATCGAAAATTCTCGAAATAGCAACCTAAAGAATTTTGTCTGAGGTTATAGGTATTTCAGTGTGGGAAGCTATGGTTAAGGATGTATGGGTCGTACAGTCCTTGCTAAAAGTTAAACTTTCAATAAAAGAAGACTGCATGTATGTCAAACAACTCAAAATTATTTATGTGTTAGAAGGGATTACCGTTAACAGTTTGAGTATGATTTTTTGTTATTTAAATAATTAGTATTGTTTAAACAATTAAAAAAATTGTTTTGTTGCAAAAAAATTTGAAACTTAAAATACAATATCAATGATGTATGTTTTACACATAAAAAAAGTTTAAGAAATATCTTAATGGTTTATTTATATTTTATTTATATTTACAGCAAAAATGTCGATTCTCTATAAGGGATAATGTTAATTTTATCAACTTTAAACTTAAATAACTCTTAAATAACTTCAAAATTTTACAGAGTATTTTTAACTTAATTTAGAAACAATTTACAGCACTTTTTGAATATATTTGAAATATCTTCAATACATCCTTAATTACTATAACTTTTAAACCAGTAAGAGAATTGTGCTGAAATTTTACACAGATACTTAGACGTAATAATAGAACAGTCTATGAAATTTTTAGATTTTTGGTAATGCTTTGAGATGTCGCCCATACATCCTTAAGTAACAACATTTTTAATTAAGATAACTAAAACGTAATAGTATAAATTATTCTATAATTATTTTATTATTATATTAATAAACGTAATAAATAACAGTAAAAACAA
>NW_020211870.1:0-9168 GCF_003070985.1 Temnothorax curvispinosus | reverse complement strand
CGGCCAATAAAGTTTTTGGAGAGGGCAATTGGAGTCATACTGTTGTCTATGTATGGAATCTATCTCGATATAGTTGCTTAACGCACACTCCAGGATAGAATGAACGGCGGCGAGCATTATGCGCAACTTACCGCGGCTCGTGTTTATCCTGTTCACCGGTACGGTGACTGCGATTTTCTGCATGCTGTTACTGTCCTCGGGTTTTCTTGCCGCCGACAAAAGGCCTTTCGCATCGCGGAAAGAACAGATGTCTATAAGAGAGGAAAAAGAAGAAAAAAAAGAAAATAGAAAATCCGTTGTTGCTCCTGCACTACTTAAGGCGCAACAGCAGTTCGCAATTTAAGGACGGTACATTTGGATGCGCACCTCCTGGGGAGAGGTTTCACCGACAAGCAGGTAAAATGTCGCATCACCTTGATATTCAGTCCTTTATCCTTTTCGGATAAAGGACTGAATATCAAGGTTCCTTTATCCTTTCCAAATTAATGTCGAATGTTTCGTCCTTATTTCAAATTACCTTATTTTAGATTAACGTTTATTATTTTTAACGAGAATAACGATCAATTTTTATTGTTTGAGGCTTTTTACCAAAGTTATATAGATATACTAAATTTGCTAATTGTAACTCGCATTACCACAAACTTTTGGGACATTATGTAAAAAAAGTACGTCATAAAGCACTATGGGGAATCTACGTTGATATAGAATAAAATTGCGCAAAAAGGATCGACAATGATGATATAAATTTTATTCGCCACGGAAATTTAAATAAAACGTGTGATTATTGCAGGAACGTGCATTTCGTCAACTGTTATTATACTTTCGAGATTGTTTCTGTGGACATTCGGTCGAACTCAAGGTTCACGTTTCCGTCCTAAGGCCTGTTCGTTTTAGGTGAACTTCTTGCACGGTTCGAAATTTTCTCTTTTTCTCTCTAACGTGAAAAAAAAGAGAGGAAAGACGAGCCGTGCAAGAAGTTCAGCTAAAACTAATAGGCCTCTAGAGGAAAAGTTACGTGACCGCGGATCCCTATGTATCTTTTTCCCTAGTGTGGAAACGTGAAAAGTGAAAAGTTTTATGTGACTATCTCTTTCTATTCAACACCAATAGAAAGAGGTAGTTACATGAAACTTTACACTTCTCACGTTTCCGTCCTTATAGAGGAAAAATTACGTGATTGACCACCTGCGTCATATTTACGTTCGATCCCGGCGACGATGGATGTCAAGTTACATGGATAAGCACATGGCAAATAAAAAAGAAGACATCTTGCTCGATTTCCTGAATCTTTATTCTTGGGAGGCTTTGCAGTAAGCGACACAAGTCGACACAAGTTTCGTTTTGTCTTTGTTGCTCACTGCCAAAAAAGAAAGATAGAACGACGTTTGTGTCGACTTGTGTCGCTTGCTGGAAAGCTCCCTCTGCTCATTGTAGTTAATCTCGAATGTTGGTCAGACGTGAAAAGTAAACTAAGGCGTAGAAAGTTCTTTGCGATAACGTCTTTTTTTATACATGTAGATTTGTTAATATATTCAGTTGCAAAATATAAATTATTGCGATTTTAAACATATGAGATGTTAGATATATTTTTCGTTTTTCATTTGCGCGTTTTAAAACATATTGAAATATATCATTTCGTGAAAACTTGTGGAATATTGAATGATTAGATAATAAAATTATAAATCGCCTTGTGTAGGGCAAAACTAAGGGACATATTCCTGAAAACATTAACATCACATTACGTGCTTTGCGCAGATATACAGAAAGCACAGAAAAGGTGCGTAAAGCAAGTAACGATATCGTTAACGTTTACAGCATAGGCTCGATCTTATAAGTATCTTAAGTCCATTTTTGCATATATAGACGAATTTTAATCTGAGTTTAACTTCCTTTTTATCTATTTCTAATTCAAAGCATCGACGATATTACGTCAAATATATTCCTCATTACATTACAACTGTTACAAACATCTAAAGAAGGTGCAATTGAACGCTATTGAATTTAATAAATGCGTGATCCAGATACATTAACGTAAAAGAATACAAAAGAATTAGTCAATCAAACGTTCTCATGTAAAGAATGCCATGGAGCCACGTTCTGTGCATATTGTAATATTTATATCATGGTTCAGCGTATTAAGGCAAGAGTAATCGATTTTTGTCTACAGGACTATTTCTTTCGAGCCTTCTGGTTTCAGGATGGCATTCTCTTTATCGAGATCTTTCAACCGCGATCGGTTGATTCGTTTTTGGCATGAATATTTGACGTGTATCGAAATCGTGTGTAATCTCACAGATCTTAGCTTTTGTGGTTTTTTAGCGTCAAATGGAAAAAAATCTATCTTTCGGCCACGCAAAGATAAAATGTAAAGATATGGATGTCTTCGCCCATCTAATAGATATATAAACGTCTAATAAACAACAAGTTCGCTGTAAAACAAGCCATGGCAAAGAATGCGCACAAGCTTGAGAAGGCAATACCCTGTTGTTCAGTAGTGGAACCACTGGAACCTCGTGATTTAATCTCATTGTCAGCAGAACGTCGCAATTTAATCTCAGCAGCCAATAAGGTTTTTGGAGAGGGAAAATGGAGTCATACTGTTGTCAAACAAACATTACGTATATTTGTCATTAGTTGAATAAATTCTCAGAAGTATGAATAGTCAAGCCTATAAAAATAAGCTCGCGAATTTGTTGCAGATTTCGACCATGTACATTCCACTGTTGGAATTGACGGGGAGAGACGATCTAAATACCGTTTTCGCTGCGTCAGTTATGTTAAGGTCCAGCTTGAGAATGGAGACTGTTACGAGGACGATGGTTCTTACATTGCAGAGGAATCTACAAAAAACTTGTCTACACAAAAAGTCAGAATTGTATGCGTCAGTCACTTGGAAAAAAAGCAATGTATTTTATACTTCGGTTAAATGATTGGGATTTTTTGTTTGTGCAGGGTTCTGTTGAAAATGCCTTAAAAAAAATTCTCTTGTCATTTGGAGACAAAATTGAAAGAGAGCTGGAACAGCTGCAAAGACAGATTAGTTTTGAACAAGGTAACTATATACAAAGATGTGGTACAGTTATTGGGTAAGCAGATTTCAGAAAAATTAAATGTTTCAATGAACACGTTCGATACCGCAGAATCGACGGATTTAGCAACAAATTTTGTTGATTTAATCTCAGCGGCCAATAAAGTTTTTGGAGAGGGAAAATGGAATCATACTGTGGTCAGCCAAACTCTAAGTAAATTTATCATTATCTGAAATTCTCATAAGTGTTAATAGGTCTATAAAAATAAGCTCGCGTATTTATTATAGATTTCGATGCTTGTTTTGATGTTGACATAAGAATCGGTGCTCCAAATGTATATCGTGCTGGCTGCGTCAGTTTTGTTAAGATCCAGCTTGAGAACGGAAACTTTCACGAGGATGTTGGTTATTACAACGCAGAAGAATTTACAAAAGGCTTGTCAATACAAAATGCCAGAATTGTATGCGTCTCTCATTTGAGAAGAATAAGCAAAGTGTATTTTATATTTGAGTTGAATAATTAAGCATTTTTGTTTGCGCAGGGTTCTGCTGTAAATGCCTTAAAAAGAGTTCTCCTGTCGTTTGGAGACAAAGTAGAAAGAGAGCTGCAACAGCTACGAAGACAGATTAGTTCTGAACAAGGTAACTATATACAAAGATGTGGTACAGTTATTGGGTAAAACAGATTTCAGAAAAATTAAATGTTTCAATGAACACGTTCGATACCGCAGAATCGACGAATTTAGCAACGAATTTCCCTGATTTAATCTCAGCGGTCAATAAAGTTTTTGGAGAGGGCAAATGGAATCATACTGTAGTCAGCCAAACCTTAGGTACATCTGTCATTAGCTAAATAAAGCTATCATAAGTGTGAATAGTCAGATCTATAAAAATAAGCTTGCAAATTTATAGATTTCAAGGACAAGTATTACGGTACTTTAAATGCTCCATATGTATATCGTACTGGCTGCGTCAGTTTTGTTAAGGTCCAGCTTGAGAATGGAAACTTTCACGAGGATATTGGTTATTACAACGCAGAGGAATTTACACAAGGCTTGTCGATACATAGTGCCAGAATTGTATGCGTCAGTCACTTGGAAAAAATAAACAGTGTGTTTTATATTTTGGTTGAACAATTAAGCATTTTTGTTTGCGTAGGGTTCTGCTGTAAACGCCTTAAAAAGAGTTCTCCTGTCGTTTGGAGACAAAGTGGAAAGAGAGCGGAAACTACGAAGACAGATTGGTTCTGAACAAGGTAACTATATACAAAGAGATGTGGTGCAGTCATTGGGTAAGCAGATTTCAGAAAAATTAAATGCTTCAGTTAACACGTTCGGTACCGCAGAACCGACGGATTTAGCAACGAATTTTCCTGATTTAATCTCAGCGGCCAATAAAGTTTTTGGAGAGGGCAAATGGAATCATACTGTAGTCAGCCAAACCTTAGGTACATCTGTCATTAGCTGAATAAATTCTCATAAGTGTTAATAGTCAGGTTTATAAAAATAAGCTCGTGAATTTTTTACAGAGTTCGATTATACAGAGATAAATTGCCGTGCTATAAATGCTTCACATGTATATCGTACTGGCTGCGTCAGTTTTGTTAAGGTCCAGCTTGAGAATGAAAACTTTCACGAGGATGTTGGTTATTTCAACGCAGAAGAAGCTATAAGAGGCTTGTCGATACATCGTGCCAGAATTGTATGCGTCAGAAAAAATAAACAGTGCATTTTATACTATGGCTGACCGATTAAGACATTTTTGTTTGCGCAGGGTTCTGCTGTAAATGGCTTAAAAAGAGTTCTCCTGTCGTTTGGAGAAAAAATTGAAATAGAGCTGCAACAGCTGCAAAGACAGGTTATTCTTAAACAAGTTAGCGACATTATAAGAGATGTGACACAGTGGTTGGGTAAGTAGACTTCAGAAAAATCGAATTTTGAGAGACGCGGTAGTGTCTTGTGCCAAATCTAAGCGCAGCGAGACACTGACTTTGTATCTATACGCAAGTTGAGTTGAGAGACTTTAGCGTCTCTATGTCAACGTCTCTATATGTTAACTGATATTAAAGGCTGATGGCAGCCATAGAGGAAACATTATGTGATCGACCCCCTGATTCCTTTCTTTCCTTCACTATGTTCCCTATCACTTTTCTGTTTTCCCTACATATATAGCCCTTTGTAGAAAAAGTATCTCGGATAACATATTTCTGTCCTTCGTTCTTGGCTTTAGCTTTCTAATGGGAATGCTTTATTATATAAGGAGCTTAACGAGAAAACGTATGCGAGAAAGCGAAAAACGATTTTAACATTTTAAAATTATGAAATGTTGAACAGCCTTTATTATTTACGTAAACATTTTTCTTATGGAAATTAACATCATTTATGTTGCAATGCATAATTATTATATATGTTGATGGAATGTATTAAAACAATTTTGTACAACAGTTTTTCAATGTATAATTGTTTTTTATACTGGCGTGTGCACTCGGTGACTTTTTACATTTTCTTAAAAAGTTAATTTTTTAATAACTTCAGTTAACACGGTTGCTACCACAGAACCGATGGATTTAATAGCGGAACTTCCTGATTTAATCTCAGTGGCCAATAAAGTTTTTGGTGAGGGTAACTGGCGTCATACTGTTGTCAAACAAACATTAGGTATATCTGTGTGATTAGCTGAATAAATTCTTATGAGTGTTAATAGTCAGATCTGTAAAAATAAGCTCGCGAATTTGTTACAGATTTCAACTATGAAGTTTTCAATGATGAAGGTTTCGATATATTTCACGATGAGATAAGTGCTCGAAATAAATACGTTGCTGGTTGCGTCAGTTACGTTAAGGTCCAGTTTAAGAATGAAAATTTTCACGTGGATGTTGGTTATTGCAGCACAAAGGAACCTACACGAGGCTTGGCAAAACTTAATGCCAAAATTGTATACGTCAATCACTTGAAAAAATATATAAACAGTGTATTTTATATTTTAATTGAACTATTGGGGCTTTTTGTTTGCGCAGGGTTCTGCTATAAATGCCTTGAAAAGAGTTCTTATGTCCTTTGGAGAACAATTTGAAAGAGAGCTGCAACATCTGCAGAGACAGATTAGTCCTGAACAAACTGACGACGTGCAAAGAGATGTGGCATAATCATTGGATAAGCAGATTTCAGAAAAATCAAATGTGTTTCAGGTAACACATTCGGTTCTGCAATGTGGTTGGGAAATCAATAATAACGGACGTTTTAAAGTATTTGATGTGAGGCATGTTAACGAGTATTTACCACTTCGATTTGTTTCTATCAATAAACTTGCTTTAAACGATAATTCAAATCTGTTAATTACAGTTTATAGGAAATAGGTACAGAAGTATGAGTCTATCCTGTGGACAATTTTCAAAAAAAGCTTTTCTTAAAATATTTTATGTTTAATTTTTCTCTTAATTGTTCAATTGTTCAATACTCTAGAAAAATCTGCCTTTTCTTTTAATAATTTTATATGATATATGTTTGTTTATACAATATAAATGAAGTGTGTTAAGCATATTTTAAAGAAATTGATTTTAAAGAAAACTTACTGTAATTCTAAATAGTTTTAAGAACTTAAAGAAATTACAAATTTTTGAAGATTGAGTTATTGCAGTTTTATTATAAATGTTGTCTATCTTTAAATCGTTCTCAGCTTCTCCGTTATAATGAAACTTTTAATGCATAAGCGATATTTGATTATATATAGGTAACTCTTAAATAACACGATTAATTGGTTTCGTGTTGTTGAAAATTGTGCAGTGTTCAAGACGCCAGATCTATATAAAATTGGGCATTTAGTTTTAAGGGATTATTTAAAAGAGACTTTAAAAAATAGCCTAACGTTATTACAAATTTTTAGTCCTATAAAAAGGACGTTAATTGAAGAGATAGTGTAAATAAATTATTTTTTACTTTGGTTGTTCGAGACGCGTGTAATTCAGGTATCGAACTATGTTATTCGTAGGTCACCTGTACCTACTTAGATCCTACCCTAGTATCCATCATGAACGATACAATTATTGTGACTAATCCATTGTCATCTGTAAAGGAGTTTAAAGATTTGTTGAGTCCTCGCCAAATAAAACAAATTTTATAAGTGAATAAAAGTCGAAACCAGGTAACAGTGAAAATTTGTTAGTCGTTATTAAATTATTCCTGCGCAAGAATGTGTTTTATTTTTAAAACCCTGACTGTCTTAATCCTCTGCAGTATTATCTAGAAATTCTAGAAGCGAAATGCTATGGAGAGAAAGAAGAAACGAATGGAAAAACAGATAGAATTTAGAAGGCGTATGATGAAAAAGGAGAGATTAATTAATATCCAACGGTGATAACAAGCCTAATCCTAGATATTAATCCTCCGTGTGCATATATATATATATATATATGTGTGGGTCTACGGCGTCGCCTATAACCAATATTATATATATCTGCTCGTAACTGTAAAGCTTGCCAGAAAATATTAAATAAACAATGGTTATCAAGATGACTATAAAGTCGTCAACTACGCAATGAAGATAGATGTTTTGAGAATTTTTTCAAATTTTTTAAAATACTTTAAGATAGGGAAAAATATACGCTTCGAACATGACAAACTAACGTATAACTGGGAAGGTACCGAAAAAACGTATGCACACGAAGGTTTGAGATATTGTAGGTTATAAATCTAGTATATATAATGCACAGAATTATCGTAGAAATGTCATTATGCACAAAAGTTGTCTCTTACAATTAGTGGGGCGATTTCTTCGATTTCATCAATCTGCAAGTATACGGGCCGATATCACAGTCTCCGATTAACGTGATCCTCCGATTAAACTCACTCTGCATCTCTTTCTAACTGTCCCCCTAGAAAGAGACGAAGAGTGAGTTTAATCGGAGGATCACGTACGTTAATCGGAGACTGTGATATTGGCCCTAAAACTGGAAAATCAGTTCTTTTTACAATAAAAATAAATTATTTATTTATTGAAAAAAACTTACAATAAAAAATTAAGATTTGCTGGCATGATCAAAGAGCGAACAGCTAGACGGCGAAAAACTGACGGCAAGATTATGCATGGTGTAATACGATGGTACCTAAATTGATAGCATAAATATTGAGCAAGAATTGCCATTACGTAGCTCGATATCACATAAAGGTAAATGACTTACCTCATTTATCTTTATTCCTATTTCATTTATTTTTAAATATGGTATATTTAAGAATATAATACTAGAATAGTTTACTGAACATTAAATTACGTGGATTTTCTTCAAGAAGAACGAGTTTATTGTTTAATGAGAATAAAGTCGAGGTCCAAAGAACTACATAAAATAAAGATAAATATCGATATATTAATAGTCTGAATGCCATAAACATCACAGTCGAAATCACGAAAGTATCTAATAGGTATAGCGTCAATTAAGTATCACTTCCATACACCTTATATCAACATTATCAAGAGATACAGTATATAGTGTCTCGCGCCAAGTACATGTGCAGCGCGAGACCGCCGTGGCTCTTTTACGCGAACGCACGAGTTGTAAGTACCCAGGATTTTGAGATCTTTATCATAACGCGCATTCGTCGGGATACCTAGACTGCATTCGAGGAGCGACGCAGTCCTCGCGGGATGAAAGCATAGCATACGTACGTTGATAGCTTCATAATCACACAATAATCACCAGGCGCAAGACACTCGATGTCGATGTCGCGCGGTGGAATGTATATGCCGTAAGATCATAATATTATGACAGATCCAATTAAACCGACCAATTAAATGTTACTAATGAAGAATAATTAGCTCTCAGTGAGATACCTACGCGAGACAGTGAAGTTCGCGGACCACGGAGCTCGAACTCTGTCTTCCAGCTCGCATCAGCAGAATTAAATAAATAATTAAACATCAATTTCAGTTAATATAATTAATTATACTAATATATTAATTACAATAATTTTTTTTCTACTCCTCTGTTCTCACACGCATAGTTCAGGTGATCGGTGAAAGTAATTATAATTAACATTATGTCTAAAACCTAATAAATCAGAACCTAAAAAGAGAAGAAAGCGGTCTGAAAAATCATCTAAGGATTCGGGCGAAGAAAGAAGAGAGAAGGTAATAATTTGTTTGACAAA
>NW_020211869.1:0-1373 GCF_003070985.1 Temnothorax curvispinosus | reverse complement strand
GATACAACGATCGAAACGTAAGGAACAGACACAAATCGACGACGCGCTGCCGGCCTTTCTCACGTCGTACTCACTCGACAGATTGACTTAGTGGCGAGATATTTCTGCTACGAAAGCACAGTCTCAACAACTCAATAAGTCTCGTTTTCTTCTTCTTTACCTCGCGCACTACATACGAATAACAAACATTGGAAAAACGCTTTTTGTTATATTTTACAGTAAAGTTAAATTTTTTGCACGGCAAAATTTCTGCGAACGTTAAGAAAAGATGTTAAAGAAAAAATCTCGAAATGCAGAAAAAATTTTCGCGCCGATACGTCACGTCTCTGTGTCGATATTCCAAAAAGGACAAACATCATGTTATTATAATATTATACGAATGTACGAACACTCGAAGACACGTAGCTACTCCACTGATCTGATCGATTTAACGGTATTATGAAAAATATGTATTTTCGAGTGGAACGGTTTTTAAAACGTACTATCCGTATCTTACGGCTTTAAATAATAAATCACAAACATGCACTTTTTACGGTGTAAAAAAAATATTTAGCACAAGAAACTTGTTGCTAAAGTTTAAAATATATAATATCCATAATCATATTAAGATATTTTAAACTCTAACAGATGTAAATTAAACATTTTTTTATACATCAAAAAATATACGTTTGTAATATTATTTTTTTTTAATATTAAAGATACTATCACTTAACGTGAAGCAAGAAAAATCTTGAATGGAAATATGAAAATATTACTTAAGCTATACGTTTTTTCGCATTTACGTGGTGAGGGCACTTGGTGTCTTTTTTATCCTTTTTAAAAAAAAAATTATTAACGCGATAAATATGAAACTATATCAACCCCGTAACAAAAAATAAAAATCCAATCAAAGAGGATAGTTTTTGACGTGAACGTCCATCTATTTTTCTATCCGTTGTGAACAATGACACATTTTTGGGACTACGCTCAGCTCCTCCGTTTTTTCAGTTTATTTTTATCATAACGACGCGCCGTTAACATATACGTTACATTACATACACTATAAAATTTCAGAACGACGGACGTCCCCATTTATCAATAAGACGGAGCTAAAACGACACGAAGACACCCTCGATACAGTCAGTCATGTAAGGTCGTCGTATACGAACGAACATATATACGCTTCGACGTACTTTTTCGCCAGACGTCAACGTCGTCGTCGTTGTACGCTCTCTTTTTCTCTCTTCTATTTTTTTCTTTCTAAACGTATATATACGTATTTCATAGTTTATACATAAAAGACAACTGAAAAACACAAACACATGAAATACATCGTTCTCAAACGCATACGTACATATGGTCGTTCGTCGTCACGTTTATTTAAGTTTCTTTTT
>NW_020211868.1:0-2050 GCF_003070985.1 Temnothorax curvispinosus | reverse complement strand
GCGTTACACATATTACGTGCATTAATTAGCTCGGATTGTAATATCTGCTTTATTCTGACCGCATCAGATTTCTTACATCACTATACCTGCATTACCTTTATGTCCGGGGCTTTATCGGTATTACACTACTAATATTGTTATATTTGTTGAGTGGCGATACGCATATTATATCTTTCAGTAATTCACTCGGATTATACTATTAGCTTTTTTTCTTTATGAATTTACTAGCAAAACACTATTCGCATTATTTCTTTCATTTACTCACTTGTGTTATATTACTCGCTCTATATCTTTCATTGACTTACCTGCTTTACTTATATTACTTGTATTCCACCTTACATTTCTTTACTAGCGTCATATTATTCACATGACTTTTCTCAGATCGCAGTACCTGTTGTCACTTTGTGCGACATATTTATTGCGATATCATACTTGCTTACCGTAACTTACGGCATTTATTTTATATTATATTATTGCCTTTATTTTTAGGATTAATTTTAATACTTGCATTCTATAACCTATTTCTTTATTGTGTGTCTCATTGCATTGTATTTTAATTTATTTTATCCTGAAACTATTTCAGGCTGTTCTTCTGCGATACAAACCTGGAAGGTGAACTGAGCGTTGTGTGCCTTTCTCCGTATTATTCTGATTTTGTCAACTGTATGCAACGTAGCATAAAATGAGCGACGACAAATTTATTATTAAAACATTAAAAGAATGGGGCCTGGAAAAGTGGACATCAAAATTTTTGG
Source organism: Temnothorax curvispinosus (assembly GCF_003070985.1). Lineage (NCBI taxonomy): Eukaryota > Metazoa > Arthropoda > Insecta > Hymenoptera > Formicidae > Temnothorax > Temnothorax curvispinosus. The sequence continues at coordinate 1,295 of NW_020211868.1, read as the reverse complement.
GTATGTTAACTTTAAAATTATTTTCTCGTATATTTAAAAAATAAGATATACTGCATATTCAATAGGGTGTGTCATTTTGGAGAAACTTTTTTTTTCATTTCACGAATAGCATATATACTTGCAGGAAGGTAAAATAAGATACCTGTTAAAGTTTGAGCCCTTAATATTAATATTAACAGGTCGCTCATCGCGATTTTTTATTTTTTATTTAGTAAGATAGAAAAAATTTTATAACTATCTAACAAACAATAATACAGCATTGCTCTACATAGATTTTTGTAGTAAATTTACCGCTCTACAAAAAATATTTCTTATCATTTTTTCATAAATTTAACTGTTCAAAAGATATTCAAAGTTAAAGTTTGATAAATATAAAACTTGTTTTTGCTTCTTATGAATTTTGTATCATATCAACTATCAAAAATTATGAAATAATTAATACATATTTTTGTAGAAAATTTAACGATGTACAAAAAAGGTCTTATATTTTTTTCATAAATAAAACCATTTAGACGATATTAAGGTTTAAAGTTCAAAGTGTATAAAAATTACTTTTTTTTCATATTAAATAAATAAAACTCAGAATTTTGTTATGAAATAATAATATGAAAAAAAAGAATAATTTTTATACACTGAACTTTAAACTTTAAACCTTAATATCGTCTAAATGATTATATTTATGAAAAAAATATAAGAGACCTTTTTTGTAGATCGTTAAATTTTCTACAAAAATATGTATTGATTATTTCATAATTTTTGATAGTCGATATTATAAAATTTATCAAACTTTAACTTTGAATATATTTTGAACGGTTAAATTTATAAAAAAAATGATAAGAGATCTTTTTTGTAAAGCGATAAATTTACTACAAAAATCTATGTGAAGCAATGCTGTTGATAGTTATAAAATGTATTACTGTATTACTGTTTGTTAGATAGTTATAAAATTTTTTCTATCTTACTAAATGAAAAATAAAAAATTGCGATAAGCGACCTGTTAATATTAATTAATATTAAGGGCTCAAACTTTAACAGGTATCTTATTTTACCCTCTTGCAAGTATATATGCTATTCGTGAAATAAAAAAAGGCAGTTTTTTTAAGAAAAAATATGTAACATCAACAATGTATAATCAACGGACAGTATATATTTCAGCTTTTATTTATTGTATTACAATTATTAATAAAATTATATAATTTCCTTCATTCACGGTCGTACTTATTCGTATCCTGCGCCGTGACATGTCATAAGTACGTTCCGAGCTCATGTGTACCAATGGGCCTGCTTAGTCTGCC
>NW_020211867.1:0-1540 GCF_003070985.1 Temnothorax curvispinosus | reverse complement strand
GAATGAAATAGAAGCTGCCTTTAGATATATGGCCGCTGGAAAACATATTGGCAAAATACAATTATTTCTTAATATACACAGAAATATGTAATTATGATACAGAATATTTTATCATATCAAATTAGAAACAATTCTTTGTTCTAATTAATGCTATAAAGGTACTCTTACGAAAAAACACCCAAGATTTTGGTGTTTACACCCAACTTTGGGTGTTTACACTCCATTTTCGGTGTCAACGCCTAAATTTTCAGTGTTAACACCGACATTTGAATGTCGACACCCAAAGTTTCGGTGTCGACACTCAACTTTGGTATTGACACCCAAATTTTGGTGTCGTCACCCAAAGTTTCGGTGTCGGCACTCAACTTTTGGTGTCGACACCCAAATTTTGATGTTGACACCCAAAGTTGAGTGTCGACACCTAACTTTTGGTGTCGACAATCGGGTTTCAGTGTTGACACCCAATTATAAAACAAAAAAAAATTATAAAATGCAAGGTTAAAACTTTAACTTATTATGAGGCCACAATATACATATATCTAACTTTGAATTATATATATACCCAAGTAGCAGATGTTTTTTAAATGTTTTTTTTAATATTTATTTTTTATTAATTATACATTGTACAATTCATTGTAAACAAAATTTTTTTTAATATTTATTGAATATTTATTTTACATTAATTATTTGTTTGAACTAATGATTTAGACGCTCGACAGCACACGGATGTGCCTTTGCTTTGGTGTGCGTTGGTAGCATGTGGAGGGGATGCGCTGCTAGCGCATGCGCAGGGGCATATCTGTTCGTCGTCAGTGCCGTTAACGGCGTCGGCCTGGTCGGCCATGTTGGCGCAGCTTCTATACGATACGAGAAACCTGCGCAACGACGTTTAATCGAACCGACAGTTATCGTTAGGTAAGAATGGAATACAGGCCCAGCGCATCTCCCGATCTCCTCCACATGCTGCCAACACACACCACAAAGCGAAGCCATATCCGGTGTCGCACATATGTATGTTTCTGGTATGTTTATAGTCAAAGTCGGTAAATGGACGCGGCGTCAGAGTCGCATGATCGCCATTTTTACTCAGTGACGAGTATGTATGGTTTATCTATATTTATGTATAATTCTAAGTTATATGTATAATGTAACCTCATAATAAGTCAAAGTTTTAACCTTGCATTTTATAATATATATATCGTTTTTTATGAAATATATACTTTTACGAAAAAAACACCCTAAATAACACCTAAAAAAACACCAAAAAATAATAGCGTAATTTTGGATACCCAAATGGCGTTTACACCATTTGAGCGTCAACGCCAAGAAAAACACCCAAAAAAACACCAAAAGAACACCAAAAAATAAAAGCGTAATTTTGAATCCCCAAATGGCGTTTACACCATTTGAGCGTTAACGCCATTTAGGGATCCAAAATTACACTATTATTTTTTGGTGTTTTTTTGGGTGTTATTTAGGGTGTTTTTCGTAAGGGTAGTAACAAATTAAAGTAATTTAAATCGACCGTAACTGGCAATAT
>NW_020211866.1:0-3858 GCF_003070985.1 Temnothorax curvispinosus | reverse complement strand
TTCCCCTCTATCTCCCTCTTTTTTGTGATCCACTATTTTCAAACATGTACAGACGTACGCATTTGAACGGAGCGCGTATATGTGTGTAACGTATCTATATTTTAATGAACATTCTCTCTTTCTGAGACATATAGATACATGCGCGGCCCATACAATTCGTCACGTCCAGACTAGGCCATTTACGAGTGTATCCCGTCTGGCATCGATCCCGCCTGAAATTCGTTGCGGGAATGAAATAAATCGATTCGAACTGCAACGGAACATATATCGCGGGCTTATGTGCGATAAGTTATATAGCAAGGCGATATTTTGTACTCTCGATAATTTTACAGTTTTCGGCCGTGTATTCTTTATGGAGATAAAACTCTCTCTCCCACTTGGTAGTACCGCAATCTTTGTAACATTAATTTCACAATTTCAAGGTATAGATAAAAACGACTCTCAAGTGCTAAATGTAATTTACAACTAGTTAATTAATTAGTATATTTAACTTTCTAAATCTCTAAAACATTTAGAAAAGATTATACTTAATTTTAGAAAAATTCAGTATTTTCTTTGAGATTATTGAAAGATAAAATTAATATAATTTAGTATAGTCATATAGTTTATCTGGGATATTACAAATAAATATCTATCAAATAAATGTACCAACGTAAAGTAAAGGGAACATTATGTCCGGCATAAATCATAATTTATAACGTAATTTTATATTAAAATTTAAATTAAACAAAACGAGAAATTTTAATAACTTTAACACTGTGTTTCGTCTTTTCAATTATAAATAATACATCAATAATCACCGAATTCAAAATTAAGTAATTATGCATTTGCGAGCTAGGATAATTTATAACAACTAAAGCAAATATTGAGCAGATTTATAAATTCAGATCACAATGGCGCGATCGATTATCGGCTATCGACACGTATCAAACACGAGATTCCCGGTTCTCGCGCGTTCGAAGAAGCATAGATTTCGCGCGCTATTGGCAAAAAGTTTACACACTGCGCAAGTGGATATACACGGAAACCCTCTTACACGCCGACCTGGTCCGACCTAAGTGTATCACGCCTACGCCGGTGTGTGGGAGTACATATGCGACTCGCACAAAGGAAACGATGACGTGTACCCGCGAGTATATTATTAACTTCAAAACCAGTGGACGTAATATTTCGCCCATTACACGCTGCAAAGAGATCGCTGGAACATAAACCTTATCGTGCGCTACAAAGCACGCTACCTCTCATGTGCCGGAGTCCCTTACAACTTGACTCTCTCGAGCGTAAAAAGATTCCGAAAGAAACTTTCAAAACATTTATTACATCGGACTCTCGCGTCTCGCGAATTTGATTCGGTGTTTTCCCTGTTTCCCCGTAAGATGAAGGTATTGTCCATCTTATTAAAGATTGAGAAGCAATAACGCTTGTCCATGGTGGCCGGATCAGCGTTTCGCATGTGTTTACGTTAAACTATAACTCTCTCTCCGCCGTTAGATACCGTATAATAAATCTGTCGACACGCAAACTCATTTAGGGACGGCGAAACTTAATGCCGCAGTGCGGAATAATAAACACGTGGGAGTTAATCGATTTTGAGAACGCTGATTACTGTCAGAAAGTTCACGTGTTCGCTCGACCAATTTCGCCGTGTCACTGTCGCGCGAACTACTAGATTATTCCGCAAGTCTCGCGCGCGACTTTATACATAACATCCTCCGGACGTTTACTTCTCGTTAGATAGGAATCAATGTATCGATCGATGAATCGACGCTATACACGGTTAACCGAAGTGATCACTGTAAAATGATCCGCGCTGCTGATCCCGGGTAATATATCGAATATCGAAGGAATACAGGACGCAGATTGCCGGTTAATCGAGCCCGGCCCCCCCAAAATGATTTATTAGTGGATAAAATCGCCGTTAGTGTGAGCGAGTGTGTACGTATACGGGTCGCACGTGGCGTTAACTCACGCAGATGTGGGCGACACATTTCAGTTTGATGAAACCTAATTGCTGCCGTGTACGAAACGAGTCGACCATTCCGCATCCGGAATCCTCCAACTTTTGCCTGCTCCGCGAAACGTGATGCTTTTTACGCCACGTTAAACGATAATTTATCGATCGACTTTAAATCTCTGGGGAGGGTAACACTCCGCGAAACGCATCGGCCAGGTGCAAAGTCGATAGCACGTGACTCCACGACTCATTCGCATGAAATCTGATTTAACGAAACATTCATCACAGCAATCTACGTGGTTTTTTCCGCAAATATTTCAAAATGCTACATATCTATAGGAGGAAAATGTCGTGTAAATATATAATATAGTATAAAAAATATATATATATATGTACAAACATTAACAAAGAGAGAGACCGAACTGTTGATTTTAATTATTTTATTCATAACAATAAGGAGATTTTATGGAGATTGTAATTAAAAGATGATAAATGAAAGATAAAGTGGGACGTAAATCACTCTGTAAATGTTTCAATGTTAATTGGCTTTCGCCGGTAGACGCAGCTTAGCAATGTACCGCATTAAATCGCAATGAACGACAATATCTGCGGCGTTATAATCATCGACCGCGCCTTTTACAACTGCTCGCAGGCGCTCTTAACAACACGTGCAAACCGCCGCAACCAGTTTCCATTCGAGCGTGGAAACTCCGTAGAGAGATGCTGCACCTGCGATTAACCCAACCCACCCCCGGCGTTACTCTCCGCACTCGCCGCCGTCGGGGAGTAACTGCGGTCCTACATGAGCGCGCGGTATATGGCGCGCGTGTTGCGCACGTTGCGGCGATTTTCCGTGCGCGCGAAAGAGGGAACCTAGACGAAAATTCCACTCGAAATCCGTCGTACATACATATCACGTAACGCTTTGCAGGAAAGTTACACGAAAGCGAGACGCGTCCTCGTTCATCCACCTCTCTCCTCCCCGTGCCCATTTTCCATCTTTTCTATGCCGGTCCACCTATAGCCGAGCGGAATTGCCAAGAAGTTCGCGGCAGTCTGGATGCGTCCAAGTCCCGCAATCGCGAAATGAAGGTAAAAAAAAAGCAGGACCGGAAAAAGGAGACGCGCGAGGCAAGGAGAGATTCGAGGGAAACGATATTCCGCGATATATTCGCAAGACCGACGGTTAGCGATTCGTTCCCTATCGAGAGAGCCGCGCGCTCGTCCGTATATTCAAATGCGGTCGGCGATCTTCCGCATGACGGACGGTGGCTCGATGAAAAGGAAATTACGCGGGAATGCGTGGCTGGGAGATAATAATTTCAACGCGATTCCGCTACGACAAATGCGTTATTATATCCAATAGACTGACTGCTGTTGCAACATCATAACGTTATCGCGCCGCGATAACGTAGCACAAAGCACTGTTCTGTGGAATCAAATTAATAGTCGCAATTATATGTAAAAAGGAAACCGATTTGCAAAAATTGAATTTAAACCGTTGATATTCTGTTGCACGATATACGTGGGCAAATTCTCACGTCTGATTACCGTCGAGATGGGATGATCCTGCGGCGCAAGTCTGCCGCCGCAGAATGCGGCACGTAAGACGTAGGTGAAAGATATATATATATATATATATATATATATATATGCGTGGCACGAAATAACGGCGAACTATTGTGCACCCCAGTTTATGCGCGTTCGGACACTCTAAAGGGCCACCGCTACCAACCGGCTAGGACTATCCGGTGCTATAGCAGTTCTCTACGGTAGTGGCACAACTCCGCGCCGACAATTTACCGCGACGTCGCGCACGACAAATTAATTCCCGCGATGCTAACCACCTAACACCTTGTAAACTTCGGAATGATTAACTACCTTAACTACGCGCACAATAGGTA
>NW_020211865.1:0-1711 GCF_003070985.1 Temnothorax curvispinosus | reverse complement strand
GATCGACGGGTGAATCTTAGAAGATACGCGATAATCCTACAAATCTTATCCAATGACGAAAACTTATCTAATAGCGAAAGTATAGAATGAGGGGGATCGCAGGCGACGAGGGCTGTGATCCGCTCTTCCTCGCATGGGAGAGTTTCCTCAGAGAGTGTCGGCTCGGTGCGAGATTCGAAGTCTATGAGCCACTCAGGGCCTCTCCACCACAGTGAATTGGCCACGAGTTCGCGAGGGAAAAGCCAACGGGAGCAGTGATCGGCTGGGTTGAACTCGGTGGCCACATGACCCCACGCCGAGATCGGGATCTTGTCCTGTATCCGAGCAACGCGGTTGCGAACGAAAGTCTTCCATCGATGCGGGGAAGAGCGGATCCAACACAGCACCACCCGGGCATCGGACCAGGCGTACTCGGCGTCGATTTCCATGTGTCCCTGCAGGACCCGGCGGACGTACGCGAGCAGATTCGCGAGAAGTACCGCAGCGCAGAGCTCTAAACGGGGAAGGGAGATAGCGCGCAATGGAGCCACCTTAGATTTCGCACAAAGTATCGCGACCCCGGTCTCCGCCGGAGCGACCGTACGCAAGTACACGACGGCCCCATATCCCTGCTCGCTCGCATCGCAAAAGCCATGCAATTCGTGCCGAACGTTTGCGCCCGAGGGAAAGGTACGGGGTATTCGCAGGGGAGCCAACGCGTCGAACTCTGATTTATAGCGTTCCCACTGATGGCGAACATCTGATGGGGGCTCGTCGTCCCACTCGAGCTTCAAGGTCCACAACGTTGGATCAATCGTTTTGCGGTAAAGGTCAACGGCGCCAAGAAACCTAATGGATCAAATATGCGTGCTACCTCCGACAGTATCGTTCGCTTGGTGCATCCTCGCGTCAGAGGGTTTAGCTGAAACCCGAAACTGTCTGACTGCGAGTGCCAACGAAGACCCAGAACCTTAAGCGCTTGATCGTCGGCCGACTCGAAGGAAAGCGTCCTCTGACTGCAGATTTCCGGATCGAGGCCACCCAACGCGGCGGGGTGGCTACTCGCCCACTTCCGCAACTCAAATCCAGCACTCCGAAAGAGCTCGAGCAATTGATCGCGGAGCGCAACCGCTCTCTCGACGGTGCGGACACTGACGACGACGTCGTCCACGTAGAGAGACTCGATCAGCGCCGCGTACACCAACGGGTACCTACTCCGATTGTCGTGGGCCAATTTGAGCAAACAATAAATCGCCAGAAACGGAGAGGCCGTGGTACCGAATGTGACCGTCGTGAGTATGTAATCGAGGATCGGTTCCGATTCCGAAAAGCGCCAGACGATGCGCTGATAATTGCGATGCTCCGGGTGGATCCGGATCTGCCGGAACATTTGCTTTACGTCCGCGGTAATGGCCACGGGCTCCGCGCGAAAGAGAAGTAGAACCGCGACTATGTCGGGCTGCAACTTCGGGCCACTGAGCAAGGTATCGTTTAAGGATAGCCCGTTCGGGCATTTCGACGAAGCATCGAAAACTACGCGAAGTTTTGTGGTCGCGCTGTCCAGCTTGTAAACCCCGTGATGGGGCAAATAGTACACGCGACCGTCCGCGGGGAAAGGGTCGCTCGCCAACTCCATGTGGCCGCTATCCAAATAGTCCTGCATAAACGCGTTATAGCCCTCTCGAAACTCCCCATTAGACTTGAAACGACGCTCGAGTGCGCGCAGTCGATT
>NW_020211864.1:0-1005 GCF_003070985.1 Temnothorax curvispinosus | reverse complement strand
CCAGCACGACGCTTAGTGAATATGTGTCGTGCTGATGATTTTCTGCGATTCTAAAGATAGTTCTCGGTAGTTCTAGCAGAGTTCTATGCTTTAGAATTAGTTCTAAAAAGAGTTTCGGTGATTAGCTATTTTTTAAACAATTTTTGTAATCCACGCCCAGCACGACGCTTAATGACAAGTGTCGTGCTGAAGATTTTCTGCGGTTTAACGATTATTTTTGACAGTTCTAAAAGAGTTCTGTGCCTTAGAATTAGTCGTAAAGAAAGTTCCGGTGATTAACAATTTCTTATACAATTTTAGCAGTTACGTCCAGCACGACGCTTAGTGAATATGTGTCGTGCTGATGATTTTCCGCAGTTCTGAAGGGAGTTCTCGGTAGTTCTAGCGGAGTTCTATGATTTAGAATTATTTTTACAAACAGTTCCGACTGTTTACTATTTTTTAAACAATTTTAGCAGTTACGTCCAGCACGACGTTTAGTGAAAATGTGTCGTGCTGAAGATCTTCCGCGGTTTAACGATTATTTTCGACAGTTCTAAAAGAGTTCTGTGATTTAGAATTAGTTGTAAAGAGTTCCGGTGATTAGCTATTTTTTAAACAATTTTTGATAGCCACGCCCAGCACGACGCTTAATGACAAGTGTCGTGCTGAAGATTTTCCGCTGTTTAACGATTTTTTTCGTCAGTTCTAAAAGAGTTCTGTGTATTAAAATTGTTTAAAAAATTGTTAATCACCGGAACTTTCTTTACAATTAATTCTAAAGCATAGAACTCTTTTAGAACTGTCGAAAATGATCGTTAAACCGCGAAAAATCTTCAGCACGACACTTGTCATTAAGCGTCGTGCTGGGCGTAGATATAAAAAATTGTTTAAAAAATAGCTAATCACCGGAACTCTTTTTAGAACTAATTCTAAAGCATAGAACTCTGCTAGAACTACCGAGACCTATCTTTAGAACCGCAGAAAATCATCAGCACGACACATATTCACTAAGCGTCGTGCTGG
>NW_020211862.1:0-1386 GCF_003070985.1 Temnothorax curvispinosus | reverse complement strand
CGCTAAACTCCTCGCCGATTGTGGGATCCGCCACCGCTTCACTCCGGCATACGCGCCCCATTGCAATCCCGTTGAACGCACCAATCGCGTGATCAAGACTATGATCGCGCAGTACGCAAAAAAACACAAAACCTGGGACGAACACCTGCCAGAACTCCAGTTCGCCTATAATACCGCGACCCACGACGGGCTACACACCCGCGTTTTTGAACCACGGCTGCGAACTGCGCCGCCCCGGGGAAGATGCGCCACGCGACGAACCGACACGGCCGACGCACCTGCACCACCGCCTGACCGAAGCTTACGAGCTGGTGAAAATCCAGCTGGCCCGCGCGTTCCAGCACCAGGAAAAACATTATAATCTCCGCCGCCGGGAATGGAGACCGCGTATCGGGGAATGGGTGTGGAAGCGAGATCGCCCGCTTTCCAGTAAAGAAGCGGCGTTTAACGCCAAGCTCGCGCCAAAGTTTCTGGGTCCGCTGGAAATACGCCGCATTATTTCGCCCGTCATTGTGGACCTCCGCAGCCGCTCGGGGAAATGGTATCGGCACGTACACGTGCAAGACCTCAAGCGCGCCCCTACCGACGCACCACCCGACGTACCTGGCCCGGACCGCGGCGTGGGGGACGCACTCGCGCCGACCGTTGCCGCCGTTCAACCATACGCGACCGAAAAACACGCGCCGAAACGAAAACGCCGTCGAACAACCTTTTGTTACGCGACCGACCGCGATCAAAACATTGTTAAACGTCGCAAAATGACAACAAGCACCGAGACACCAGGCGTACCGAGGCGAGAGCAAGCCGATCGTCAGATCGACCGTAGCTATGACGGACGAAGCATCGCCACAGGAGCGAGATATCTTGACGGAGATCGCCAGAATCCTCGGCGAGGACGACGAGGAGTACGATCCGGCCAACCCCGGAATCGGGCAAGGATGGGCCACGCTCTACAGGGGCGAGCCCGAGCCGGCACCGCCACCGCCGCCACCGGTCCGACCGACCCCGCCGAAAACCGTGCCGAAAATCAGCACGATAATCCAACGGTCCGACGCGACGAATCGGGCCAAGCAGGCCTGGCTGACGGCACCGCCGCCACCACCGCCACGACGTCCCCGGCCACTGATGGAGGCCCCCCGACGACCACGGCCGACGCTCCAACCCGCACGGGTAATGGGGCCGCTGCCCGCACCCCCGATCCCGGTGCAAGTCGAGCCCGGGGTGATAGTGGAGGTCCCACACTTTTCGTGCCACGTCGCCCGACAATATAAGGCGACAATCGGGGGCCGGCGTTGGCACATCCGATTCAACGGAGACGGATCCGTCCGTTGGATAAAAAAGAAGTCCCGGAGACAACCCGCCTAAGGGACCACCCGGCCGACCGGC
>NW_020211861.1:0-2605 GCF_003070985.1 Temnothorax curvispinosus | reverse complement strand
TTGCATTCGTCTGAAGCTGAGTGATTGGGTCATTTCTTTTTCTGCTTGTAGTTTTGTCTAGTTTTGCCTGCGTGGTGCTTTCTAGTTTAAGTGCGCTAGTCTTAGTTGCGATTTATAAGTTCTAAGTTAATTTGATTAGTTTTAGGTTGCGTTAATTATAAGTAGTTTTAAGTGATGTAGTTTGTTATGCTTATTTTGCATGTATTACTGCTTTGTTACTTGGTTTTGCCCTTTAGCCTTGCTTGGGCATATTAAATATATATCAATATCAATATCTCTCTCTCTCCGTTCTCTTTCACGATCTCTTCCTCGTCCTATCCGTCCCCAAATTCCTCTATATACTCTTCCTCTCGCTCCCCAACCACCTCTGCGTACTCTTCTTCTCTCTTCCCAACCTCCTTTGCTTCCTAATATTGATAAGGTTAAGAAATGTTGATTTAGTATTTTCTAAAAAATTATTCACTTTTTTAAAAATAGAAAGAGGAACTTAAATAATTAAATGATGTTTTTAATTATTTAAGTTTTTTTTATTATTTTGACTGTACATGTTTATATATATATTTTACCGAAATCATCTGTATCTTTTTCCTTTCCCTTGTAGTTTTCCAATCTTTCTCGGTCCCTCTTTCTTCGTTTTTTTTCCAGAACTCTTCTCTCTCGATCTTTTCTCTCACGTTCTCTTTCTCGTTTTCTTTTTTCTCTTTCCTCTTCCGCCTCTATACTTCGTTCTCGATCTTCACTTTTCTCTTCCTCTTCCACACTTTCTCGCTCTCGCTCTCTCTCTCTCCGTTCTCTTTCACGATCTTTTTGTTTCTGTTCTCTTTCCCTTATTAATTGAACAAAACTGTGAAATATTAAGTTTTACATATTGAAATATATTAACAAAAATTATTTGAAAATTGTTGGGAGAAGACTTTGAACGAGCAATAAGTTCCCGCCCTTCTAGAGGGCAGCTCCCGGTTGGCGGCGCGACTCGGCGCGCCACGCGTGCGTGCGGGCATCTGTGGTGCTCACATGAGCCTCGATCACCGTCGCGTTCAGACGTGTTAGTTACGGTTTAAGTTACAGAGTGTGACATACTTATATATAATAAAGACAGTATTCAGAGTGTATAAAGATCAAGATTGTTGTGTTCCCTGCCCATCTCACCACATTTCAAGTCGTCCCTGATTATATTTCCAATAAAAATTAGAAAAATGTAAAAAAAAAATGTAATGGAAAAGCATATTTGTAACAATTGTAAACCCAATATTGTACCTAATCTTTTCCTTTCACCCTTTCTTCTTAAATCAAGGTCAACACATCGTCATCGTCAAATCCGACGATCATCGTCAAATTCAATACAATCCTCCTTGAATGATATTCTATTGATTAAATAACTAACCTTTTCTTTCTCCTTTTTTCCTTTTCAACCTCCCTACTCCGTCGTTCTATACCTTCCTCTTCCTCTACCATACTTTCTTGATTTCTTTCTCTTCGTACCCTTTTGCGAACTCCTTTCTCCAAATCTCTTCTCGCCCGTTTTCTATTCTCACGTTCTTTTTCCATAATTTTTTAAATTGTTTTGATGGCTGTGATTGACACAATATTCGAGTAATATCGATAGATTGTTTTGTTTATACTCGCTCGGTCTGATGTTCGCGGGATATACCAATATTGCTATCGGTGATTGCAATCGGTGATTGTAATGTTTAATATATATTAACTATGTATGGTCTTATATGATTATATATATTTACATATATATATATTTACTGTATATGGTCTTATATGATTATATATATTTACATATATATATAATATTATTATATATGTTCTTATATATAATTATATATAATTATATATGATCATATAGAGATAAAATTCATATATAATTGCATTATATATAATAATTATATACAATTATATATAATTTTTTTTCCCAGAGAATACATTAATTGAAATTGGCTACATATCTTTAATTCTATGCTTCGATGTCTTTTCAAATATGAAATTTGTCAAATTAACGATTAATCGACTATCAAAAACGCCGGCATATGCGACAGGATTGTCCACAAAGGTTAAAAGCAAAAGAGAATTCGTAACGTTTGATTGATAGGCGGAGGTAGATTGTAAACTGGGAAGGTCATATTTTTGCGGAAAAATTAAGGTACATTGATTAAAATGAGATATTTTGTATCTAGCTTTCTCGTTCTTTCGCAATCTCACTCTCTCGCATTCATGCTTTTTCCCTCTCTCTCTCTCTCTCTCTCTCTCTCTCTCTCTCTCTCTCTTTAATGGATTATTGACAAATCCCATTAGTGTGGATTTAGAAGTACCGCAAGGATCTGTCTTGGGACCATTGTTATTTTTATTGTACATAAACGATATTGCGGGAGTTATTAATGATAATTGTGTTCTAAGACTGTTTGCAGATGATGCCTTGATATATACCACGGGATTCTCGAGTCAAGAAATTAGAGATAAGTTAAATGAACAAATGTTAAAAATAGAGGAATGGTTAGATGTAAATAGATTAGTTGTAAATGTAAATAAAACGAAAGTTATGCTAATTAGAGGTGTTAGAAAAACAGTGGTTGAAAGTAATGTGGTGATTAAATTAAAA
>NW_020211860.1:0-1789 GCF_003070985.1 Temnothorax curvispinosus | reverse complement strand
TCAACTATTCTCTGCTTTAACAAATTATTTATGTTACAGATATTAAGCGTTGAGGTTAACGAAACACAGTAATATGATTATTAATGGATATATCGAGCCTTACGAGGAGCCTTATTTAATAAAAGAAATACAGTGTCCAAATAATAATTCTCTTTACTTATTTAATCGAGCATCATTTAATTGCTAAAGAAATACAGTGTTCAAAATGTGGTAATAAATTAATAGTTGATACAAGTAAGCTCAGATTTCGATGCCGAAAAACATATTATGAAAAGAATTCCAGCAAAAAAAGATGTAAAAAACAATGTATGTTTCAAACAAGTGTAAAATGTGATACGTGGTTTAGCAAATATTCATTTTAAGTTATAGCACTTGTAGAAGCCTCCTGCTCTGAGATACCGGTATCTGCTTCATCATGGATCTTCGGTGGATACAGTTCCGCAATGGTACAGAAAAAACTGCTCAAACGGTCTTCGTAATCATGAACGCGTTTGAAGAGATGTTCTGCTAAATATTCCACTAAGTGTGAAGTACGTATTCCGTACCGTGGGATATTAGCTCTTACCTCTCTCCAAACGCGTTCTATGTGCTGGGTGTGGGCTCCTAAAAATTAAAAAAAACTCAATACATTTTATGCAACATTTTTTTATTTCTTTTGTCTTAAATATATTATAGTTAAACCCAAACATTTGTAAAACTATTTAAAGTTTATATTTACCGGTATTTGGGTCAACGAAATTCATGGAATGATTAACTGTCAGATGTTGGAAGCCTTCATTGTTTAAACAATTGTAAGACTTCCAACAATCTGACATTATCGTCGTCCCAGGTAGGATCCACTCTTTGATAATTTCCAGCAAAGTTTTTTCTGTACGATCAGGAACTGGCACAAGAAATATTTTTCTTGATTCGCGTTCGTATCCACCGAAGATCCATTTCCCTTCGATAATTCGGCCACGGTTGTATTTTCTTTTGCCGATTTTGGCCTCGTCAATTTCAACAATTTTACCAGGCCCTCCAAGTTTGGTCGAATTTTTTTGGCCCAGTATATGCAAACCTATATCATTTTTAAATAAATTTACTAAATATACATTTAACATATTTATATTTAATGTATTAATTAAATGTATCAAATTATACTTACTTCTCGGCTAAAAGAAACCCAATCAATAACCGAATGATCGGAAAGTTGTAGCTCAGTGCACAAAAATTGATGTCGTGGAGGCCGTAACATAATAAAATATGCTGTTAGTCGGCATACTGTTTCCAAATTTAATTTTGCTTTGTAAAACCACGTATCACATTTTGCACTTGTTTGAAACATACATTGTTTTTTACATCTTTTTTTGCTGGAATTCTTTTCGTAATATGTTTTTCGGCATCGAAATCTGAGCTTACTTGTATCAATTATTAATTTATTACCACATTTTGGACACTGTATTTCTTTAGCAATTAAATGATGCTCGATTAAATAAGTAATTAAATTTTCTTTGTTATGAGTTAATGCGAGAAACTCGTGCAGTCGCATTGTGTTGACAGTTAGACTCGTAAGATTAAAACAAAAGAAAATTAACATTTGAAATAATTGAAATTGTGTTACTTACCAAGCAGACAGTTGTCACGTGACCTTCTTTTGCATGCGCGTGCGGCTACGGAGCATGCGCATGTGGCCGCAGGGCATGTTCGTGGTCGCTACCAGTCGCTACATCCTGTCGGTATGACAGGTCTTATAACCTGATAGCCGTCAACTTTAACAGTTAATATCTCGCTTCGCGGGGCAGAGCGGGGC
>NW_020211859.1:0-7433 GCF_003070985.1 Temnothorax curvispinosus | reverse complement strand
AGCAGTTTGGGTAGAATAACCCTTGCGATAACCTGATTGACGATCGTCAAGAATATTATTAGAAGTAATGAAATTGACGATCTGACGGTGCATAATCCTCTCGAAAACTTTGGAAATCTCACACAGGTTCGTTATAGGCCTTGTATCTGAAGGAGACCCTGGTGACTTGATTTTGGAAAGTGGGCGCACAATAGCTCGCTTCCAGGACGATGGAAAATGACTCAAACTGAGACAGTGATTAAAGAATGATACTAACAGATTTCCTATGTGAGGCAGGGCCAAGGCAATGACAGATTGCGGCAATTGATCGCAGCCAGAGGCGCGAGAGGAAGATGATGAACCCATTGCCGAACTTAGACTATCGAATGTTATATGAGAAAAACTAAATAATGGTTCATCAGGCACTATAGATGCAATGATGTTGGAAAACTGTGATTGAGTGCAGGAAGGATAGCGATTAGAGATAGAAGCGTAGTAAGTGTTTAGTTCATCTCGTGTGAAAAAGTCTAATGGTGAGAAAAGGGGTGATTCAATTAGACCGAGATTGGACAGCTCGCGCCACATCCTGGGCGGATCAGAAATTGTGCGCAACCTGTCCAAATGGAACTGCTCTCTGGCCCTCCTCAATTCGAGCGTAAGATTATTTCTGAAGAGTCTATAAATTTGAAAATCCAGCAAATTGCCGGATCTGCGCGCGTTATTATAAAGCCGGTTCCGATGTCTAATTCCACTCCTAAGGGCGCCCGTGAGCCAAGGCGCCAAAGGACGGGTCACACGAAAAGTGCGGATCGGAGCATGCAAATCTAAGCTAGCAGTGAAGTCATTGGTGATAGTGTTTAAAAAATCGTCAACGTCCGCCTCGCCAACACTCATTTGGCTTATATCATGCGCAAACGATGATGACAATTTGGAGATGAGTATTCCGATAAATTCTTCTCCTTGAAAGTTCCTATAGCTACGCCGAACCAAGGTTCTATCTGAGAACGACGGAACCTCGAATGAATAAGTTAATTCAATGAGGTCATGGCCATTGATGAAGGGAGCATCGGACTTACTGAATGACAATACCTTGTCTAAGCTATCAACAATAAAGACGTCAAGCCATGAGTCAGAGAAACCAGTGTGAAAGGTCGGCTGCGATTCGACTATGTTAAGAGACAATTGAGAAACCATGTCACGTAGGTGATTTGATTCATATGTTGAGGTAAGGAGATTACAGTTCAAGTCACCGGTAACAATGATGTTTTTATAACTATGAGAAACTCGAGTTAGCACGTCGACATAATCGTTAAAATTCCTACCCCTCGGTCTACGATACATGGTGGTAAGCAAGAGAGGCTCGCGTGTGCCATCCCGAATATCAAGAACAAGGTACTCCGGTGCATTCGAGAAGGCGGAAGGCGATGACGCAAGAACACGCGCCCTCAGCGATTCATGTATATAACACGCCACGCCACCCCCCTGCCTGCCCTCCCTATCCGCGCGTAACAAATAATAACCGTTGATTCTCACTAAATCATCCGAAATATGCGAGTGAAGCCAGGTCTCAGAGATAGAAATGATGTGAAAGAAGTTAGACGCTAAAAAGACCTGGATAAACTCGAGATGGGCAGGAAGGGAGCTGGCGTTAAAATGAGCAATTCTAAGGCGACCGCGCGAAGCCACAGCAGGACCAGGGCCCGCATCCACCACCTCCGGTCAGTGAAGTTCTGCCAGATCGGACTCAGAAGTTATAAGTATAGGAGGCTGACCCTGGTCCCTACGAACAAAAATTTGGCCGTCCCTGCTCCACACATACTTAAAAGCAGATTGCTTAGCCTTGACTCTGGCCCGGCGCAACAATTTATACATGTCAGTAGGAAGGAGTTCATTAATAAATATTTTACCAGGAATGTTTTTAAAGAAAACTTCCTCAATGGATAAACCACTCCTCCGACGCATGACCCGCAGAATATAGTCGCGAACCTCACGCGACTTGAGTACAACAATGATTGATTTTTTTGCGCCGCGGCCATGAGAATCGGGGATAGAAGTGGAGGCCGGCCCGTCGCCAAGCGCCGCAGACGCGCCCGCCACGACATCACGGGTCTCAAGAACGTCCGCAGAAAGTCGAGCAATATCAAGGGCAAGAAAAACGCTTTTAACAAGCTCACTCGACTTTTCCGTGAAGTAGCCTGGAATGCCCGAGATTATGATGTCAGACGTTCGAGAGACACGCGATGCCGCAGACGAACCGTGGCCTGACCGCTGAGAGCCACACAAATGCACGCCCCCAGCCTCCAACGCCGCAATTCTCTCTCCTTGATCAGATACAGATTTTACAAGAACGGGTAATTGATCAAGTTTACGCGCAAAGTCAGCATTCACGGACTCCTGAAGCTCGATGAAAGCAGTGATCCTCCTATCGGACTCGTCAAACCTAGCCGTGAATTTTTTGTCAGATTCTTCGAGTTTCCGCAGGATCGACTGCAACAATGCATCCGTTGACGATTGCGCGCCAGGGGGGGCGATACCCCCCGCACCCGGAGATGCAGTGCCGCGAGATCCATGCGCATCCCTGGGCGTAAGCGGCATGGTCGACAGCCCTGACTTACAGCAATCACTGGCCGCCCTAGTGACGAGATACGCTTTTACGCAGCCCGGGTGAAACACACGCTGACACTCCGCACAGAGAGAGAGAGAGAGAGAGAGAGAGAGAGAGAGAGAGAGAGAGAGAGAGAGATTGATTGATTGATTGATTGATTGATTTTATTATGCCCAAGCAATAGCTAAAGGGCAAAGAATCAATACAATATGCATTGAATACATGTAAATAGAACCTGTTCATGTTCATGCTCTCTCCCAAACAATACACACTTAAAACTAACTTACAACTAACTCGCCTTAAAAATTAACGCAACTTAAAACTAAGAGATTCACAAGAACAAAAGTCCAAAGGACCCATTACTCAGATTCAGACGAAAGCAAATACTCACGAAGAAGGCTTTTGAATAATGCAAGAGAAGATGCAGATGTAATTTCATCGGGAAGAGAATGCCAAAAATATATGGAAGAAAGTTGGAAGGAATTTCTATAGGTGACCGTTCTGTGAGGAGGAATATGAAAGATTTGAGGAGACAAAGCAGCAAGTCGGTCAGATCTTCTGAGTAATGGGTCAAGTGGAGTGAAAAGTTCACTTAAGTACAAAGGTGAAGACAAATAGAGTATCCGGTACATTTGACACCCGAGAAAGTACCGCCTTCTGTTATCCACCAAAAGCCATCCCAAGCGACGCCTATACTGAGTAATATGCTCATCCCGCCGCAAGTTATATATGAATCTGATGCAGCAGTTCACTAGTCTCTGTAATCTGGTGTTCAGTTCATCACTCAAGCCATGATAGACTAGGCAACAATAATCTAAATGGGGTAGAATTAACGTCGTCACAAGCTTAATCCTCAGCTCAGTAGAGAGAGAATTTTTATTGAATTTCAGCTTGTGTAACGCCCAGTGAACTTTTTGCGAAACATGCATGACATGCTTCCTCCAAGAGAGATTAGATTCAAACCAAACACCAAGATTTCTCACCTCACTAACAAATGGTATTTGTATGTTGTTAACCATTATAGGAGGAAGAAGGTTGAAATCAAAGTTGTTGACATTTCTACTACTGCCAAATATTATAACCTTAGATTTGGCAGGGTTAAGTTTCAGACCGTTTGCCGATGCATAATTGAAAATAGCATTAGCGTCCACAGAGATTAAGTTAAGATTGTGAAGAATGTCGGAAGGTGGACACGCACGATAAATCTGGATGTCATCGGCAAACATCATGTGTTCGGTATATAACAAGACCTTACTTATATCATTAATGTACAAGGAAAATAAAGGTGGACCCAGCACAGAACCCTGAGGTACACCACATAACGTAGGTAGCCACGACGAGAGATTACCTGCATCATCGATCACAGACTGAGAACGACCCGTTAAGTATGAATAGATCCACATGAGAACAAGGTCAGAAAAACCTAACTCTTTCAGTTTAATCAGAAGTTGAAGATGCGGGACTGTGTCAAACGCCTTACTGAAATCAAAAAGGACCATGATCATTACCAGCCCACTGTCAATCGCCTTCTTAATGTCATCACTAACACGCAGAAGTGCCGACTGAGTGCTGTGACTTGGACGATATGCGGATTGTCTTGGATTTATAAGATCATGCTTGATTAAATAGTCCATGATCTGCGTGGCAACAATCCTCTCAAGAATTTTAGACAATTCAGGCAGATTAGCTATTGGTCGCGTATCAGACGGAGATGAAGGAATACGGATCTTAGAGAGAGGACGGATAAGTGCCTGCTTCCACTGAGATGGAAATGAGGAAGTTTCCAATGAACGGTTGAATAAGGTAGTTAGACACGATGAAATTGTAGGCCAAGCTATTCGCAAAATATAGAGAGGTATGCCGTCTGACCCTGACGCATAAGAATGAAGAGGTCCCACAGAAATGAGTCTATGGACCATATCTGGCGTTATAGTGGAGAAAACAAACTCCGGACGATGGGATGGACAAACTACCTGGTCTATAGCAAAAATAAAATCAGTGTATGAGCAAGGTAACAAATCAGCAGAAACTGAAATGTAAAAAGAATTTAATTGATCTGGTGTGAAAAAATGTAGAGGAGAAACCAAGGTTGATTTTACAAGACCAAGGCGAGCCAACTCTCTCCAAAGTTTTGCTGGATCAGTAATGTTTTTAAAAGAATCAAATTGAAATTTGCTTTTGGCACGTTTAATGTCGGCATTCAGTTGGTTGCGAAAAAGTCTATAGGTGTTGTAGCCAAGTAAACTGCCAGAACGCTTAGCCTGCTTATATAATTGGTTGCAAACACGCATCCGGGTCTTGAGATCATCGGTGAGCCACCGCACTGGAGGCTTCCTGATTGTAAATACACGAATCGGGGCAAATGTATCCAGTGCCCTTAGCAGGTTACCGGATAGCACCTCACAGAATCTGTCAACGTTCGCGTCATTAATCACCTCATCAATTTCAGACCGCACAGAGCTAGCGATGGATCCAAGATGTTCAGAGAACACCGAACAGTCATTGCCTCTGTAATTTCGCCGTGATATAGAACGCTCAGTTATCGGATCACAGTTAAGCAACATAGACAGTGCAATGACATCATGTCCAGCAATAAAAGGACTCTGAGATTTAGTAAATGATAACACTTTTTCAAGGTCATCTACCACCAACACATCAAGCCATGAGTCTGAGGTTGCCGTATGATAAGTTGATTCAGAGTTCACAATATGTAGTGATAAGCTGGACATGAGTTCACGCAAATAACGCGCTTCAAAATTAGTCGATAATAGATTACAATTAAGATCGCCACCAATAATAATATTTTTATAGAGATGAGAGAATCGGCTCAATGACTCAACGAAATTGCACAAGAGGAGACCTTTAGGTCTTCTATAAATGGACGCAAATAAAACCGATTCTCCATCTAACAGACGTACTTCGATGAGAAGATATTCAGGTAGATTATCACAGGCATTATCAGAGGTAGCTATAATCTTAACCTTGAGCGATTTATGCACATAACATGCCACTCCACCACCCATCCGTCCCACTCTATCATGACGAATCAAAAAGTAGTCAGTTAGGGCCACTGTCACATCTGAGATGCTCTCATTGAGCCACGTTTCAGAAACTGAAATAATGTGATAAAAACTAGTGGAGAAATACAGTCTGATATAATCAATATGTGCCCGCAGAGAGTTTGCATTAAACTGAGCTACGTGAAACTGAGTGGACCGCGAAATAGAGCCACGATGCAGGACGGAAGGCAATGAGTGATCGGAACGGGCACGTCAGACGAGCTTATCAATGTCTGCAGCTGAATCGATCTTAATTGCAGGCTCACCATCCGAGTGCCTCACATGGATGCGACCTCCCCTTACCCAGACATACTGATAGGACTTGTCCTTAGCAACACGCTTCGTGTGCTGCAACAATTCATAAGTGTCCTTAGGGAGCAGTTCATTGACATGCACGTTCCGATCCGAGCTGCCACCACAGACCTCCCTTTGCGTAAGCACACGCCGTGCCCGTTTTTTGGACATAACAGTGTCACGTACCGCGCCCGAAGCTAATGTAACAATATAAGAGCTCGTGGTAGAAGTCGGTAACAATCGGTCACCAGCCACCGGCGGCAGAGGCTTACGAGCGACGGCCCTAACGTTAAGAACGTGGCACGACAGCTCAGGGATTTCTAATGTCGCAAATACATTTCGAACGCACTCCAAGGGGGTAACAGACATCGCGGTAGGAACACCTGAGATAATTAACTCATTCTCAGACTGAGCTCGCGTAGCAGAGTGAGAGCCGGCACGGTTGCTCTTTAAATTACGAATCTCATCCGCAAGAGCACTACACTGTTGCTCCAACTCAACAATCCGCTGACTGTTCCGCTCGACACCGCTCGCAATGCTGTTTAGTCTGTCAAGCTTGTCATTCAGTTCATTATTCGTGCGCCGCTGCTCTTCGACGAAAGCATTAAATCTCGAATTCGTTTCCTCAGCAAAAGCAGAAAATCTCGAATTTGACACCTTCATTTGCTCAGTCAATTGTTGAGATATTCGAAGTAAAAGGTCGTGTGAATTAATATCTCCTTGAGACTGTAATTGAGACTGTGCCTGAGCACCGGTACTTACAGGAGTAGTCATAATGTCTAGATTAAAATTGTTTTCGGCCTGCGGCGTAAGCGGAGTGTCATAGTGCTTCACCAGAGCTTTGCAGCAATGGTCCGCGTATTTTGTCACAGAATACGGCTTGACGCAACCGGGATGGAATTGTTTTTTGCATTCACACTCAACCAATGCATTCGCAATCGATTTCTTGCACCTGTAGCACTCAGGTATAACACGCTGCATAGTACAACGAGAAAGTAAGGAGCCAAACCAAAAAGATGCAGTACTACAATCCAGATGGTAATAGTACACTCAAGAGCCCACAGATGATACAAGATTGTCGAGATGGTATTAGTATAATTAGAAGCCCTCGGATGGTAAAAGACTGCAGAATGACTTGATGTTCGCAGATGGTAACTCATGCATGAATCCAGGTGCAGAGATAGAAATGTGCAGAACTGAGAAAAGCAGGAGCATGCGCAGCAAGAGTCACGTCGATCCAGATCGATGAGGTAAAAGTGAGGTTAGAAAAAGCAGCGACACTATACCTCGAGATATCCAGGACAGCAGTTGCAAGGAAAGGAAGATGCAATATCTATCCTGACAAGCAACAATAGACCTGCTCTGTCCTGTAACAAAAACAGCCCAAAGGCAGCTTACGGCAGAGGTGGAGTTCGCCAAACACGGAGCAAGGTAACACGGCAACACACGGTACTCACCGAGAGAGAGAGAGAGAGAGAGAGAGAGAGAGAGAGAGA
>NW_020211858.1:2958-3386 GCF_003070985.1 Temnothorax curvispinosus | reverse complement strand
AGAAAAGTCTCTTATTATACTTTGAAAAAAAAAAATACTTATAAATGAATCATACTACCAATTCAAGAATTGTAAATTTAATAAGGAAAAAGTTCCGTTGTTGTAAAGACCGCAACAAGTTTAAATTCACCACGGCATCCCGTTGAAGAGATATCGCGGAAGTTATCTGCTCGACAATGGTTACAAGAATATTCTCTCTCATTCTCTCCTTCCGCGCTCGCTATTCCCACGTACTCCCGTAGACAACCCCTGTACGTTGGAAGGTGATTCTCCATCCACCCGTGCGACGCGGTGCGACGCGACGCGACACGACGACGCGGAGAGCTTCGCCTCAAACTTTTCCGTAATGAGATTTCCCGGGGAACGAAGAGGGATTACGGCACGGAGAGAGAGAGAGAGAGAGAGAGAGAGAGAGAGAGAGAGAGAGA
>NW_020211858.1:0-2858 GCF_003070985.1 Temnothorax curvispinosus | reverse complement strand
AGAGAGAGAGAGAGAGAGAGAGAGAGAGAGAGAGAGAGAGACTTTTTGCTCGTGTCGTCCGCGCGCGCATCGCCGCGGTCCCATACATCAAACTGTCGGCCGGGGATGTTGCAGGTGCATATGATACGTTCGGCTCCGTTAAGCGCCTTTATTACTCGCGGCGAGGCCGCGGAAATGCGTATCGGCGAGTGAAATTTTTCCGCGAACTTCCCGCGCGAATTAATCGACGTTGTTCCAGCCTTCAATCGGCCCCAAACTGATGACTTAACATCGTTGATCGAGTACCGTGCTGAGAAATTAGCACCGTTAATCTCATGCACGTCAATGACATTAATCACATTTAACGCTATTGATCAACTTTTGAAATCCCAATTTCGGATGCACTTATTTCCACTTCTCCGGTTCTCTCGCTTCTGCTCCGTTCGGAGAAGGCCTGGCTTGTTGAAGTTCTCGGAGCGCTTCCCGAGCGCACGTGCTCGCTCGCTCGTCGCTTGGACGCGTGTGTTACACATCGCACATGTGCGATCGTCCCCTCGCGCGGAGTTTACATTAACCTCCGTACGTTAGACATACCGACTCGCGACTGTTTATTTGCCGCGATAATTGTCATAGGAGTTTTATAAAGTCCGGAAACGAGCTTGCGCGCACGTGACTGCACTCGCAACCGGCACGGCTTGTTACAAAACTACTCGTCGAACTTACAAAAGGGGAACGCGCGTCCTCATCCGAAGTAACGGCAACGGGATTTAACGAGCGTACTTTCTATATCGTATAAACGTGCGCGGAAAAAGCACGCTTGTAACAACGAGCCGCACTTGCGAAATATATATTTCGACGAACTTTTCCGCGAAAACGACGCGCGAATATCAAAACTTGCTCCATTTTTTCGCGCTTTTATTTCTCGCGCGACGTGTCGCCGCCACTATAATTCCGGAATTAAATATGGAGAACCTAGAATTTGCCCTCGTTAGCTGCAATTTATTGAGCTGTCAAGCGATTAAAAATCGCGATACTTTGTCATTTTCAATGTTTACGTCCGCGATTTCGGTATTTCATTTCTATTATCGTATTTTTCATTCTTCAAGATTGTAATGTTGAATTTAATAACTGTACTGTACTGTGTAATTTCAGTTCCAGCACATTTACAAGAGAAAAGTTTTAAAGTAATCTTTTTCTTTTTGTAAAGAATCTCTTTTGTTGGTTTTAATTAATTTCGTTTTTAATACATTAGAAATGGCATTTCTATTATTTTATATGGTTATATCTGTATTCTCGTCACGTGACACTATCAAATTGCCTTCGTGAATACTCAGAATAAACTTCGTTATTCGATGATAATGAATCCTATACAAACTTTCTTGCGTGAATCGCATCAATGACCGATTTCTACGATGCGTCGCGTGTCGATACTGAAACTGAAGGGGTTAATCTACGTTTTTACGGATTTTACGTTCCTTCGATGTCGCCTCTCGTCCGTAAGTTTCGCCGCGATTTAATTAAACTCTCTCCAACCTGCCGTCGAAAAATCGATGCTGTCGCCGTTGATTTTACTAGCGGTTCCGCGAGACTCCGAACGAAGCAATTCCGGCGAGATCGGTCGAGTCGATTTAGCTCGTTCGTGCAGAAATCCGTGCCCGAAACTAGTCAGCCGACCCCGAAAAGTTGCGGATCGCAGGGAAAATTCACAGTGACGGCAACGACAGCGACAAGGAATTGCTCTGAACTTATTCAATCGAACTAGTTCACGATAGAACAGAATGCTTCGTCTGTGCTGTGGCAGCGATCGATATTAACTCCTTAAACACTCGAATAAATATGAAAGTACCTACGAAAGAGAAAAATCGCGTCAGAGTGAAGACACGTATGTAGAATAGAAAATCGAAAGACAAAAAAAACTTAAAGAATGCTAAAAAAGGTAATTAAGTAGGTAATTATTAAGTTTGGCGCAATAGATACTATAAACTTTGCTTAAATTTTGTTTTCTTCGTGGTCGTGAAAACAATCACAGTGACGTAATTAATAAATAGTTATCAGTCGTTATCATTGTCTTGCAATCAGAAATACATGACTGTTGTAAAGGTACAATACATTAATATCCTAAAATAACTCATCGCTCATGTCCCGCTGTGCGATCCACCGCATTTTGCATAGCGCGTTATGTCAGAATAACGAGAACTCGGGATTACACTATGCTTTAGTGAGTAATCTATGACCACTCGGCCAGGAACGAAACGAGAGCAGGTTAAACTCTCGAGGGATAGCTCTAAGCCGGGAATGTCACGGTGAAAAATTGTTACATCAACGGACGAATGGGCCCTGAGAGAGAAAAAGAGAGAAAAAGAGGGAAAGAAGGCAGAAAAGGAGGGAAAGGCGAAGTCAAAAGTTCAAACAAAGAAACGCACTCGTAACATCCGTTAAATTTTATTTTTCATGAACCCGCACTTCTTGCTTGATTTTCCGAGGCTCTTCTCACGAGGGTGTACGTTACGCGTGTTTACGATAAACGTTGTTTAGTAGATTTATTTAAACCTTATGACGCGAGAGATCCGCAGATTTCCATGAATATAGAAGCTCGCTTCCGCTTCATCCACCGGGAGCCGTAAAATGTTTATCACCTGGCGTTTCCCACACCCCGACCGATACTGGTTAACGATTCAACGCTCTACTCTGGATACGAAAAATCCATCGATAATCCTTTGTTCGTCTCGTTAATACTGATAACGGGTCTGTTAAGGATATCGATCCATGTACGACAGTTATTTCGAATTTTTTAATAATCTTTTTCTCAGACACGCAATAGATGTAAGAAGATGAAATGAGGAGTGAACGACATTAATTGTAGGTAATTAATGCCAATT
>NW_020211857.1:0-4117 GCF_003070985.1 Temnothorax curvispinosus | reverse complement strand
ATAAAATAAGATAAGATATACATTTCAATGGTTTTTATCTGATATATCGTAGACATATAATTATATCAAAAAATTTTATTTTTCTTAACGTACGAAGAACATGTTCACATTTTTTTAAATTTCCTCTAGTATAGTAGTGAATATTTTTCTATTTGAAGATTACAATGCTTCGCAAGATTCGAACATGCTCTCGTACCATTTAATCGTGTATCAATAATTATTCTGCTTTTACGGATTAGCATTGTCATCAGATTAGTATTCATTCAATCTGGACGCGTTTAATTAACTAAAGAACATTTAGATGGTCCTGTGCTCTACTGCTAAATCCTCTCAACATCTCTATATTTGCGCTTCAAGACGCCCACAATATGTTAATCGCCGAATCCTACCACCACCCTCGATTTTCGTTACGTAAAATCAAACGAGCATAATCGGACAATGACGTGATTTAATAATTTAGAAAGGTTTCGTTGAGCAACGATCCCTCGCGGCACTAATCGTTTATTTCTTTCCGAAGCTTATCAGCACCACATTTACTTTTTAATCGCGATTTGCGCTGAATCGACCACACGCGCTCGTAATAAATGTTTAATTCTAAATGACTATAAGTTAAGATTTCATGAATGGTGCAAAGCGTCTTTTAAGGACATTGTTAATTTTTTAATCATAAAAACAAGTTTCTTAATCGTTTTTGTATATGTTCATGGTTATTGTTTAACATTTTTTGAATGATAAAGTGGTATTTATTTAAATTTCATTGTGATGAGAATTTCTTACGCAATTCCTGTGTTTAAATAAATGTATATGTTGTATACTTCTGAATTAAGCTGTCTTTGAGAAAAACTTGCTGTGGTTGTTAATTTTACTTAAAAATATTCATCCATATTTTTTTTTAAAGAATTCTTAAAACATTTTCTATAAAATGTTAAAAGTGTAATAATTAAACTTAATGCATTTCTTATTTTTAACGTATATAAAAAGCAATTAGTAATAAAAATCGTATTTCCGATAACTTGATACAATCATCGATAATTTATCTAGTAAAAAAAGTTATCTATGTTTCTATAGCAAATATCGTGAAACTTTATATAATATCCTTGCCAACGAGTATACTGTGACAGTTCTCGATTGGACATAGGTAAATCAAGGTGCAACGAAAATGCCAGGGCAAAATCGGTTCTTTGTGTTCACTATATTTTTGGTAGTTGTCCTTTCTATTTTTCACTTAGGTACGTAATGTGAATGTAATTTTCAGCAATTTATTTGTTAACAATTTTATAAATAACAATAGCAAAATATTTTTTAAAAAGTTAATTTATAAGAATTTTTGTTACTGTAAATTTTTGATATTATATGTTAATACAATTAAAAATTTTAGGTCCTTAGTAATTTTTTTATATAATAAAATTAGTCTAGAGAATGTGGATAATAATTAACAGTTGCTATAGATTACGCAATGTTAATATTAAAACCTGAATGATTAAATAATTCTAATTTCTAATAATTACATCTTTACAAAATTTGTTTCACCATATAGTTACAGTTAATGTAATTTGAATGTAAAAAATCGCTTTTCTAATTTTATTTTAATGTAGTGATTTCTTAAGATATTTTTATTAGATTGTTGTTTTTTATGTCTTTTTTAAGGTGAGGCATTGAAGTGTTATAATTGCAATTCGGTGATCAGTGCAACTTGTGAAAAAGATCCGACATCGGAGGAAGTAATACCATGTACGGATGGAGCATGTATAACATTTAGTATCAGTAAGTATCTAAAATAACAAAATAATGTATATCGGGTAATGTTTTTCTTAAATATTGCAAGCTGTAGAGGCTTTATTAGTTTGTTATAACGAAACTTTTTTTTTCAGACCCTCTTGGTATAAAAGTCTTCACACGTACCTGCGGTTTTCGCGACTTCTGTAAACATGCAGATCCTCACCAGATCCTAGATTGTAAAGAATGCAACACAGATCTGTGTAATGCTTCTGCTACCAATGCAGTATCAACCATCATAATGATAACCTCAGGATTGATTACGCTGTTATGGACTATTCAATGAATTTTATAGATTATTTTTATAATTATTTAATCTTGTGGCTCGTTATATCATAATCTTTAAAAAAAAAAAATGTTTTACATTGTTGTTAAAATGTGTATTTTTGTTTTTATAGCCAGCAAGTTTTTTAGCTCTATATCATTTTAATCCAAATTAATTATTACATTGGATGTTATGCGAAAGATAAATATTGAAATAATTTTATTAAATGTGTTATTTAACCCTATTCACTCCAACGTTTTTTTCGCCCCAATAATCCTCCAACCATGCACTTTCGAGTCTCACGTGTTTTTTATAATGTTAATAGCTTTGAAAAATTCCCCAAAAATTATTATAATATCTTTGTACCTTCGACTAAAAATCAATGTAAAGAACATTTAAAAATCATTTATTTAAATATTTTTTTACAACAATTATATGTTGACAAACACACGTTACGACTCGTTTTACTTAAAAAATCATAACTCACGAACAAATTGACGAAACTTAATGAACCAAAACGCAAATTAAAGCTAAAAGTAGTGCAAATGAGAAAAAAAAATGAGATAATTATTAATTAAATAGGAATACTTAATTTCGTCGCCGCAAATTTGGTAATTTTTAAATGGTACAGAACGACTTTAAGGACTTAAAGAATGCTAGAAAAAGAATTTCTGAATAAAAAAAGGCGAATTTGAAGTGTGACAGATATTTTTTATAAAAAAATTAATTTTTTTTATATAATCGTAGCTCCTCCCCACCTCTTCCACCTGCCTCTGAGCCATAATAGACCTCTGTGGAATGTTAAATTTCTTTTTTAACGATAAAAATATTTTAAATACGGTTAAATTATACACAAAAATACATTTTTATCGAAAAAAATGCTCATTTACCTTTCACACAACACTGACGTAATCCTCCAACCATGCACTTTCATGTCCCACCGAGATTTTGATTGTTCCCCGTTTCGAGAGTAAATGAGCTAGGACTTTGAAATTTTTACCTGAGGTTCCCTGCCACAATAACTTTTTTCCGGCGTGGAGGGGATTCTCCCACGATCATTTGTTTTCCGGAACAAACGACTGTTAGAAATTCGTGGGACACGAAAGGCATGGTTGGAGCGAATAGGGTTAATACAACTCGGTCTTTGCTTTCTTATTTACATAAATGAGCATTAAATTTTTATAAAACATTAAAAAACCCCATATTTAGATTGATATTTATAAAATACATTTATCACACAAAAACATATACCTATTATAAATACATAGAAAAATTCGAATTAGATAAAGCAATCGTGTAACGATCAAAAGAGCATCAAACTTTCTAAAGAACTGAGTGATATTTTCGCGCTATCGCGATTCAACGTAAGACATCTAAGAACTTTTCTTCGGAAGCTATGAGAAATTCGGCAGAATAAGATTCTTTTTCAACGATAATTTCCGACGAAACTTTCGGCGATCGCGGCGACCCTAATTGAATTAAATATCCGGTATACCAATAATTTCCCCGCCGCTTTTTAATTTGTTCATTCTTGCAAGACTGCCTTTTTTATTCGTGGAAATATTTATGACGTATCACAAAAAGTTTATTTTAACACGTATCTATTTGCAAGATTATTGTTTCACAGTAATTTCGATTGCAATCACATTGTACATTAGTTTCGATTTCTTATAAAATAAGATAAGATATACATTTCAATGGTTTTTATCTGATATATCGTAGACATATAATTATATCAAAAAATTTTATTTTTCTTAACGTACGAAGAACATGTTCACATTTTTTTAAATTTCCTCTAGTATAGTAGTGAATATTTTTCTATTTGAAGATTACAATGCTTCGCAAGATTCGAACATGCTCTCGTACCATTTAATCGTGTATCAATAATTATTCTGCTTTTACGGATTAGCATTGTCATCAGATTAGTATTCATTCAATCTGGACGCGTTTAATTAACTAAAGAACATTTAGATGGTCCTGTGCTCTACTGCTAAATCCTCTCAACATCTCTATATTTGCGCTTCAAGACGCCCACAATATGTTAATCGCCGAATCCTACCACCACCCTCGATTTTC
>NW_020211856.1:0-5184 GCF_003070985.1 Temnothorax curvispinosus | reverse complement strand
TGCGGCTACATCGTGTATCTTGATTCCTCGCGCGTGGAAAGAGCCCATAAACTAACGAAGAGCGTCCTTCTTCAACGTTACGACGTTTATTTCTCAGTTCTTCAATCGCGTTGTTGCGCTTGATCTATTTGTTCGGGAATGCTCTGGAGTCGCCCGATCGTGCTGTCTACTGTCACGTCTGACGGTATTATCACCGCTATATTCCACCCGGATAAATTTTTCGATTTTCTACCTTCATTGCTAGAAGTCCCCAGCATCTGAAAACAACATTATAATATAACAATCATTCTTTAAAATAACTGTCACAACAATCACTCAGCTGATGCGAACACGCGTTCTTAAAGTAGTAGACATAAGCCTAGAGAACATGGCTGCCTTAAGGTACCCTTTCAAGCTTAAGCCCCATTTTCATGAATCACACTATAAACTTTTGGACAATTGCTTGTCAAAATTCCCCAGAATCACTAAAATTGATCGTAAATGAATATTACAAGCTCTATGAGATCTTTTATGCAATACAAATTCAATTCAACACACGAATAAATAAATGATCCATAAGAATGAACTCAGAAAATTAAAATAAAAAATAAATTAATTAATTAAAAGTAGATTATTCATAAGAACATAACCTTTTATGCCTAAGAAACATTATCACGCTAAAATAGTAATTATCTCATTAGCATTTTTTCAAACATGATTGTTATAAACAAATAAATTATATTATTAACAGACCTAGTTAGTGTGATTACTAGAACTATCACAAAAAGTCAAACAACTTTTGATTATAAACCATTATTTTATCTCTCAAAATAAACTAATTAACAATAAAATTTATCATAAAAATATTATTAAAGATGATAAATAAAATCACTACAAATACCCAGCAGAGCATGTCAAGTAACCTAACAAAAACCCCCACATTATATCTCTTCTTAATTCCGAGATATAATTAAAAATTATGGAAATCCATAAAACACAGAAATTTTAAACAACCTAAAATAATGCCCTTAATTATCTGAACACAACAAAAGAAACCCCATCTTTTTATCTTTTACCGTTCTCGAGTTATAAATTATTAAAGTTTCACATCCGCCATTTTGAATTTCCTACCCTTTAGACTTACAAAGACCAAATCACTTTTACATTAATATTTTAGTCTTTTATACATTTTAAAGCTGAAAAATTTCATTTCTAAACAAAAATTTTGACACTTAATTATTATGATAAAAATGGAATCTCTCATACCCCTAAACACCAGTAACGTTAACGCCGATTTTCTATTTAAATTAATTAAACTAATAAACGGGATTGAAATTGCACATTCACTCCATGAAAGACGAGGATAGTTTAATACCAGTTCACAAGGTGTAAGACAAGGATAGCCCTATAAACTCTTAATAAATTAAAATAAAAATGAAAACAAATAGACGGAGATAAAACAATTATAGAAATACATGCTCCTATATTTATGGAAAAACACCACATTGAAATAACTATTATCTTATTAATATTTTTCAAAACAATTGTTATAAACAATTAAAATTATATCAATACCATTTTACTAACTACGTCATCAAAATCATCTCGAAAAACTGATCGACTTAATGAAAAAATACTTACTACAAGATTGTTTGATTTTGCAACTTATTTTTATAAACAATTATAAATAAATAATTAACCACACTAATAATAGCCGTTAACATGTGCCCCAGGTTATGCATAATAACTTTTGTATAAGTCAAAACCTCGTCACTCCTCTGGTTGAGGCTACAAAAAATTCCAAAGGGAAAGACACCCGGTATAACAGTTTAGCATGGGAGTTGTGCCATATAATTGATATTTTTCTATCACAACTACCCGAAATTCGACTATTTCAAACTTCAACCCTTAATATCTCTTAAATGACGTCTGCAAAAAATACCCCGTTTGCATGTAAATTAAGTTTAAACCTTCCTCTTCAAGCCCATATGGAAAACATAAATTTTAACAATTTGCTACACCTAATTAATTAACGAAATATATACCTCCGTCTGTATTATGACGTATAATTGGCAATTATATATCATGAACATAAAAACTCGTTTGGGTAAACACGAATTCTGACCGCGCACATAAACTCTGCATTAGTACACCTACAAAAAATGATAATAACTTTTATTTCTGCAATTGTTTATTTACGAAATATTTATAACAATAAAATAAAATGGCTCATAAAAAATTATTTCATTGTAAAATTAAACTCGTACGACTAAGGAGAGCTTAACAATATCAATATGTAAATTAAAAAGTACCAATTTATTTAATTAATAATTTGTTATTAACAAATACATATATTAACAATAAAATTTTCCAATGCTATATTATACTTCAGTGAAAGTCCTACAATATATTTCCTATACACTCCCATCAAATTCCCAACCATTCGTGAGATATAAAAATAGTAAAATCTTATTACATATATATATATATATACAATTTAATTTCATTAAATTCCTGTACTAATGAGAATGCTGACCATTTCTATCTGCATGATATATTATTAACCTGATATTAGAATCATTATTAACACCGCTAAAATCACTTTTATTAATATTATTATTAACAAATATATATATATTTACCAAAATTAATATAAATATCGAATGTAAAGCGCCGAACCGTTACTCACGAATTCGAGAAAGATAAAATTGTATTATGCGCAGCATAAGGAACACGAATCCGAGCGAGATGCGAGTATTGTATGATCTGAAAGAAAGAAAGAGAGAGTCAGATATACCATATTAACTATTAGACAAAGAGAGCAATATCTCTTATACTTTAGACATGCTAATAATGACTTAAATTGTATTATTAAATTATTCTACTGTATGTAAAGTATGTCTAAAGAAATTTAAATAATATTCAACATATATTTGCACTTTTTACGATTCAAATATTAAATATTTTCTTCATGATAAAAGTCATATTAAAATTTAATAATGAAAGGAAGTATCGCTCTCAATACAAATCGCCGTTAGACTAGAGAATAAAAATAGAATTCAGACGAGTCACCTGTATGACTCATTCGAGTGAATCTAGTCTTCGCAAGGACATGTCGAAGCAGAACGCCACGCATGACCATATAAGGTAATGAATTTCAAGACACAACCCTATGACTCATTGCTGGCTAGCGAGCCACACCCCTAGAAGTAGACTCACATCCGCTAGGCAACGCCTTATGACTCATTGTAACGAGGTGCGGTCACCTCCCACTACCGATTCCAAAATTGTATAAAAGCAGAATCTTTCACCCTCTCGACGGAGAGTCTCTCGACGGAGAGTGTGGAACGAGCCAGGAAAGGTCACATATCTTATACTTGTTCCATCCTCCCACATAAGCCACTTGTATCGTAAAAGTTCTACAATAAAATTCATACGCTTTTATATCAAAAGAAAGATAAAGATTATTGAATTACCTACCTTCGACGGATCCAAGGAGCCATAATCTACATCGCCGACCAACAGCTAATTATCCTGGGGTTTTACCTCCTTAACTGCAAGAAAAAGAACCCGTCAACGGAGACGTTCTGCCGGATCGAGCCACCTCGCATCACCCAGGACGTCACACACTCCAAGCAGACCTCGATACGAGGACCGTACACCGCGTTATAAGGAGACAGAGAGAACTTACGATAACGACGCAAACAGACCACGGTATCGAGAGACAGAAAGGGCCCGCGCGGACTTAGGTAAGAGCGACGACATCTGCCGATATTGTAAATACCGGGGTCATAAAATAGAGAAATGCCGTAAACGACAATACAATAACTCCTTGCGAACCCAGGGAAACTCCCCCTACCCCTCGAGGAACGCGGACGAACCTCGAGCGGGAACACCGAAAGAAATCCGTCCGATGAGAACTATAATAGAAGCACCGAGCGAAGAAACACCCGAATCGCAATAACGAATCCATCGAAATCGTCACACGCACTTAGCGTAAGATTAGCGATAGAAAGGCTGAGGGGCGAAACAACGTTTATGGTAGACACGGGAGCCGCCCCGAATGTAGTAAAAATAAATAAACTCTCTTCTCTGGGAGACATAAAAACAAACGCAGGCATAATAATCACGGGGATAACAGACGGTAAGATAAACACACTCGGAGCGGTAGAAATGAAATTCTTGGGGCGCCGAGTCGAATTTCAAATCGTAACCGATGACTTTCCCATCTCGCAAGATGGCATCTTAGGATCAGACTTTCTGCGGGATTCTTACGTGACAGACGCCACGCGAAACCTCCTGACGTGGGAAGAAATTCCGATACCGTTGACTGGAAAAGATAAAAAACCAGACGCGCCCACGGTATCTACCATATCCACCGCACCGACGGTAACTCCTAAACCTACTATATCCACCGCACCGACGGTAACTCCTAAATCTACTATATTCACCGCACCGACGGTAACTCCTAAATCTACTATATCCACCGCACCGACGGTAACTCTTAACTCTACTATATCCACCGCACCGACGGTAACTCCTAAATCTACAGTACCCACCGCACCGACGGTAATTCCTAAACCTATTATATCCATTGAACCGACCGCGTCGATAATGCCTTTAACGTCTTCCACATCTAATTCGCCGATCAAGGGTGCCGCGCTCAACGTAAACCGCGTAATCAAGGACCCCAAGACAAGCCCCGAATTCAGCGACAAGGATTTTTGGGTGTTTTCTGGGAGAAGGAGAAATCATTGGAAGTAACGTGCCAAGCAGCGACGATGAGGATTTAAATGACGACGGAGAACATGACGACGGAGAACATGAAGATTCCGATCCTGGCATAGCATTGGACGACAGCGACACAGATGACACTAGTAGCGCATCGGAGATCTTCGATAACCCGAACGAGCCATTCGATATGCAGCCCGCAAAGGCCAAAATCACGGAAATTAAAGATCACTTCCTGTCGCGAAGGGATAACTTAGTCGTATTCATCTCGCAGCAGGGGGAACCGTGTGATCTCGGTAGGATGATGGTGGAACAAAAGAGACTGCCGACGATAGTAAATCAGGAGCTCGGCCGAGCCCGAGTAGTTACACAAGGCAAGTCGAGGATCATCGCACTGCCAATTAAAACTAGTGTCTCGGAGGATACGCAGAGGAAATGGGTGACGGAGGCCATCTCATCCCTCCTTGATGTGTG
>NW_020211855.1:41392-60198 GCF_003070985.1 Temnothorax curvispinosus | reverse complement strand
CAATATATAACGTCTTTTCGATATGAACATTGAAAAACTGTGAGCCATTGCGATAAATATTACCACAGCCTCAGTGGTCGAATTGGCAAGACACCCGCACGGTATACGGGAGGTTCCAGGTTCAAACCCTGGCTGGGGTAATATTTTTCGCAATAAAATTTAAAAACTATTTAATTTAGAAATTACATCAACTGACCAAAACCATGGTCAAAATTAATAATGTCTCGATGATTGATCCGAAAAAGTGCTGTGTGAATCCGACAAACCAAGTTGGCTCACAGTTTTTCAATGTTCATATCAAAAAGACGTTATATATTGCCAGTCACGGTCGATTTAAAATTACTTTAATTGTTATTCTATATACTGGCGAAAGAAATTTATTATTCTGTTTATCTATGTTTGCCCTCCTTAGATATTCCGGTCTATTTCCGTCTTTCTCTAACTCTTTATACTTCCTGTTATACTTTGACTCTATTATATTATTCTCTTTCACTTGCCTATGTATCTCCCAGTCTCTTAATTTAATCTCTTCCTCTAAGTTCCTCCTTTCTCTCCTTAACGACTCGACTGGTTCCACCCCCCCACCCGTTTCTATTATAGTACTTTTCTCTCTCTCTACCATATCTGTCTTTCCATTTGTTTTTCTCTTTCTCTATCCAACATTTCTTGACCCATCTGCTCTCATCCATTTCTTTAATCTTTTCCTCATATCCCATTGCCCTTACACCCCATCCTATCCTTTCTCAACCCCAGTTCCGTTGACATTAGATATCTTGGGGTACAGAACTTTAAATTGAAAACCCATTTTGCGTAATCTAGCATAATTTTTTCCAAGTCCTTTTTTTCTTTCCATCCCAAAATTTCCACTTCATACGACATCACACTCTAGACTAGGTAATTAAACAAACTCCCTCTCCTTATGAAAGTATCTTTACAGATCCGTCCTCCTAGACCCCACGTCCTATTTACCGCAATCCTACCTTTCCTAGCTAATTCCTTAATGTGATCTTTGCAATTCTCTCTATTATTAAACACGAAACCTAAATATTTAAAAATCCTAACCTCTTCTATCTCCTTTTCTCCCCATTTCCAATTCTCTTTCTTCTCCCTACTTTCTTTGTTAAACACTAACATCTTTGTTTTATTGGTACATAATATTATTTTCCTCCGTTTTAGAAACCTCTTTATTGTGTCCATCATGTCTAACATTGCTGTTCTATTCTTTGCTACGAACACCATATCATCCGCATATTCTAGCGACCATACTCTATTGTTTCCTAACTTTACGCCTCCTATTTTTCTTTTTTCTAACTCTTTTCTAATGTCCGCTATATACAAATTAAATAGGAGTGGACTCATTACACAACCCTGTCTGACTCCTTTTGTTATGCTGAATTTCTCCGTCAGGCCCTCTTTTGTTCTTATTGCAACTTCAGTCACATCATATATTGCTTCTATTCTCCTTATAAGTTCTTCATCTATTTCCTTCTCCCTCAAGATCTTCCATAATTGCTCTCTTTCCATCTTGTCAAATGCCGCTTTTAGGTCTATGAATAAGGCATACAATTTGTCTTTCTTTTCCTCTTTATCTACTTTTTAGACCAGGTGATCCAGGACAAGATGTTATCCACAGTTGCCCTCCCACCTCTGAAACCCGTCTGGCTCTCTGGAAGCAGATCCTTCAAATACACCTCCCTCTCCAGACGGCATCTGAGGACCTCCGCATATATATTATACGCAGAGCATACAAGCAAGATTCCTCTGTATTTTTCTACTTTTTCCTCATCTCCCCTTTTGTGTAACGGGACTATGATTGACGTTTTCCAGTCTTCAGGTAGCTCTCCTTTTCTCCAGATGTGTTTCAGCAGGTCCACCAACATTCTCTTAACTGAGTGGCGCCTCCATACATCCAGGCTTCTATTGGTATTCCTTCAATAACTTATTCCTCTTCATCCTTTTGATAGCCTTTTCTATTTCTTCCTCGTTCAACTGTAGCTGTTCGGCTTCTTCTCTTTTTTCATTTATTCCTTTTCTGTTCAGTTGTATCTTCACCTTATCCGTATATTCTAATAGCTCCTTGAAATAATTTGTTCTCTCATTTCCTCCGATGTTATTTATTTTCCTTACCTTTTTCCTTCTTTTTTTGTTTATAAATTTCCATACTTCAGCTCCGTTCTTTATATTCTTTAGTTCTTCTTCTTCCATTACCCTCTTCTCCTTCCTCTTCTGTTCGAGTAAGGTCTTCAGGTTTCTTCTTTCTTCTAGATATCTTCCTCTATCTAGTTTTCCCACTCTCCATTTCTTATAAAGTCTTTTCAAGCTTTTTTTCCTTCCTTTACATTCCTTGTTCTACCAATCTTTGTGGCCCATCTCTCTCCTCGTCGTATTTACCCTTTTCTTTACCATAGCCTCATGTATCATCTTTTTAAAATTTGTCCATTTTTCCTCTATAGTTTCTTCTTGCTGTGTCTCCACAAATATATTCTTGTTCGTTTTCTCCTTATATCTCCTTATTGCCTCCTTATCCCAACGGATCCTCCATCTTCCTTCTGTTGACTCTACGTCGTCTGCGTTAGTCACTTCTTCTTCCTCTCTCCTTTCTTTATCCTCAATTGTCGCACAAACAGGCATGTGGTCTGAGTCCACCCTCGCATCTACCTCGAATTTGTCTATTCTATGATACATTCTCTCGCAAACTATCATATAGTCTATCACCGTATTTCCTCTCGCTCCTACAAAAGTATATTCGCCGTTCCAGTCGCCGTTCGTTGTGCCGTTTAGTAAGTACCATCCTTTGCTCTGTATAAAATATTAAGTTCCTACCCCCGTCCCTATTATTTTGTCTTTACTTCTTCTCTCTATGTTACCTTCCTCTTTTTCTCCCCCTCTCAATTCCCCTGTTCTCATATTAAAATTCCCTCTTATTATAATATGTTCTCTATCCTTTTTTCCTAACCATCTCTCTATTGTCTTCTCCACCCTACTCCAATTATCCTTATTGTAGACCGAAATAATGTTAATTCTTTCACCGTCCGTCAAGATTTCCGACAGTATTAGACCTTCTTCCTCATTTTTAATCATTGCAATGTTGATCCTAATTCCCTTCAGCTTCTTCTTCTTCCTAATACAAAACCTCCTATCGCTGTCTTTCTTTTTTATTCTCTTTGCATGACTGCACACCCATTCGTGTGTCTCGGTCCATACATACTTTCGGCAATAAACTTTTAATATTATCTCATTTTTCTGCGTCTACCCATGTTTCGCTTAAACTTACAAAATCGAATTCCCTGATATATCTCCAGAAATCTCTATCTTTGTTTACTAATCCTGCTACATTCCAGAAGAGTATTTCAATATTTCCTCTTCCCTTACGACGGTTATCTCTCTCCCTTTCTCCCTCTTCCTCATTACATTATCCACGTTATCTGCGTTCGCCACCACCTCATCTCTACACGTCTCCATTGCTTGGCTTCCCTTTATAAATTTTTCTTTTCTATTAGCTTATTTTCTTCTCGGTCCATACATACTTCCTACCTTGTACCTCTAGCTTTCTATAACTTATTTTCACCCATTTTCCTTCTGTTTTCTCTTTCCATGCCCGTTTTTTTATCCGTCTTTGCACTTCTCTGTCCTCAAAACTCAGATCATGATCAATGAAAATTTTCTTACTTCCCAGCTTCTTCTTCTACTTCATAATATTATCCTTCGATTCCCAGCAGTCCATTTCAACTATTGCTATCTCTCTTCCTTCTTTGCCTGTTGACCGCATCTTCTTTACTCCTGCTTTTGCACCAAACTCCCTGTCAAGAAACGTGTCTATTAGGCTTTTGTTTTCCTCTTTATGTAATCTTCTGATCACTAGATTATTTTTCTTTTTCTTCCTTTCCTTCTCCATATTTCTTTCTCTCTTCCTAACCATCTCCGTCACCTTTCCCACAATCTCCTCTATTTTGCCGCCGGTCGCCTCCTCTGTTATGTTTTCACTCCTTCGTTCGATCTTCGATAATCTCTCTTCTATCTTATCCATCCTTTGCTCCATCCTTTATTTTTTTTTTCCATCCTTCTTCTAAGACGTTTATCCTCTCTCTCATCTCTCTCATCTTGTCTCTAATTTCTCTCAAGATTGCTAACAACGAACCATCCTCTTCATCCTTCTTTGTTGCTGACAAATCTCCTTCCTCTTCTCTCTTCTTACCTGCAGCACCGACTCCTTCCTTCGATTTGTCTATTCCTGGTGGCGTTCTCACAGTCTTGTTATCTCTTTTGAAAATTTCCTCCGCAAGTTGTTTTTTTTTTTCTCTTTTCCTCTTAGCTTTCGCTATCTCACATGCCATACTATTTTCACTTCTCACATAATCCAGTATGCAGCTCGATCTTTCTCTCATTCTTAACTCCTCCTTTGTAAGTCTTCCTTTTCCTCTTTTTTCTTCTTTTGGTGTGACAAAATTCCTTTTTACTACCTTCTCATTCTCGCCTGCCTCTCCGACTTTCCCTCCATCCTGTACGTCACTCGTTATCACGCTCTCCTTCTAGTCAATCTCCTTGACCGCTGCCTATATGCCTATAGACTGTTCCGTCTATGTCACTACCTACTCTATGCGAGTGAGTCCCGATTGCACACATTACAAATCGGACACGACAATATTTTCCGATCGGACACGGTAACGATTGCACACGGTAACGATCGGACACGGTAACGATTGCGTCGATTGCACACGGTAACGATTGCACACGGTGTCGATTGCACACGATGTCGATCGGACACATGCTCCGTGGCTGCACGCGCAGCGAAATAAAAGTTGTGATTTTCGTTAAAGCAGGGCACACACACGTGTGTGTGTGCCCTGCTTTAAGCGGGGAGCACACACTTCTGCACAACGCATAATACGTAAGCATAAGAAAATTGATTGGTCCATACACATGTGCATAAGGAAATAGACCAATCAATTTTCTTATGCTTACGCATTATGCGTTATGCAGAAGTGTGTGCTCCCCGTTTTAAGCAGATATTTTGTGTTTAACTGTGTAAATTTACCTGTATAGGTTAGTGGCGCGCTTTACTTTATTCAAATAATTTTATAACATGTTAAATAATTTTTGCGATCGACACCGTGTCCGATCGACACCAGGTGCAATCGACACCGTGTGCAATTGACACCGTGTCCAATCGACACCGTATGCAATTGACACCGTGTGCAATCGTTACCGTGTCCGATCGTTACCGTGTGCAATCGACACCATGTGCAATCGTTACCGTGTCCGATCGGGAAATATTGTCTGGTCCGATTTGTAATGTGCGCAATCGGGACCATCCCCTCTATGCGTAACGCAAATCTCGCTCCCTTTTAGAACGCACCACGCTATTTTCCCGCCTTCTCTCACCTAACCTCTCCCTCTCTCTTAAGCATTTAGCGCTCTTTTCTTTCACTATTTAATATTTCCCTACTGCATTTATTATCCTATCCTAAATTTAAGCTATTCTTTCTACCTTTCTATCGGTTTAGCGCCTACCTCACCTCTTATTTCCCTCTAAACTCTCGCCTAATTTATCCGCAACTCTCACACGGATGCACAACACAAACGCTCCACTAACCAAGTCCTATCCCCATTTCATATATAATTCTTTAAAATTTAGTTGATTAGCTTTATATGCGATCAAAGGTTCATGTACAAGGTTTATGAAAACAAAACTTCCTCTATGAGGAAGCAATAGTAATATTTAATATTTGGTAACCATGCCCTTAGAAATAATGACTGTTGCGTAACGACGTGGCATTGACTTGATAAGTGAGTGATTGTGTTTCGAGAGAGGGATCTTTTCCTATTCTTCACTTAAAGTCTTGAATAAACCTTGTTTATTTGAACGTTTCTTGTTAGCTACTCGGCGACCATCCCAAAAATGCTCAATAGAATTTACTTACTCAATAGAATGCTTTCTTACGCCAAGGACAATATGCCTTATGGATGAATCTTTTCAACATGATAGAGATCCAAAACACACTTCAAAGATCGTATCACAGTATTTGTCTGCCAAAAAAGTTCGAGTTATCGAATGGTCTGCTTAGTCTAAAGGTTTAATCTTATTGAACATTTTTGGAATTTTGGTCGCCAAGTAGCTAACAAAAAACATTCAAATAAACAAGGTTTATTCAAGACTTTAAGTAAAGAATAGAAAAAAATCCTTCGAGACACAATCACCCACAATCGAGTCAATGCCACGTCGTTACGCAGCAGTCATTATTTCTAAGAGCATGGTTACTAAATATTAAATATTACTATTATTTTTTTTAGTATTTTCTAGTGATTTAATTAATTTTTGTGATTTAAGTAATTTGAAGTTCTCTGGCTCGATATTTATGATCATGCGTTTCTTGCTTTTTGTTAAATAAATCAATAATTATATGCTATTTTTTATCATTTACAACGTTTATTCATAGTAAAATATGTTATTCTCTTTGAAGTTAATCATTGTTTTGTTCGTTTTTCCTAAATCCAAAATATGGAAAAAAAATCTGCCTGGCTCAAAACTTTTGATCGCCACTGTGTATCAAGAGACACGGTAGCGCCTCACGCCAAGTATATATTTTTTAACAAGATACAAGAGGAGATACATCCTTTTGTAAGCGATTAACAAGATACAGCAGTGCAGTGGTACATCCTTCTTTCATAAGCAAGACGCTATAGCGTATCTTTTACAGGAAGGAGAACGCTTCTGTAGAAATAAACCCCTAAATTTTTTTAATAAGTCAATATTATCAAAAGATTTAAATATTGGAAAAATATATAGATTTTTCTGATTATAATAATATAACATTGATGTATATATATGCACTTGATGCATAAATATGCGTATGTGCCTGTATTTTTCTGCCTAATTTATGTCATTCAGATACGTCGTCGTCGTCGTCGCAAAATCTTAAAAAGTGTTGTCGGTTTGGCCTACCGTGCCGCTAGAAGGCTCTCGTCACGAGTAAGTGTTAGGCGGCAAAGTTTACTGGATTCAAATTTTCGATTATGAGTTATCATCAGATATATACGTGGGGTGGCATGACTCGTATTTTGGTACAGTTTCGGGGTTGAACAGCAACCCCCCTGTGGCCTGTATAGGGATGAAAAAGGGTAAAAACAGTTTTTCAACAAAAGAAAGGAAAGGAATGGTGGGCGGTAGTTCGTGTCTAAGGACGGATTATAGTTCTCACGAGGGTAATTCTATAGAGATTAATATCAACCCATTACCCCCTTTTTTAAAGAAAGGGTTAAAAATTTCGAATTTTAATTAACGCTTAATTCGTACTAATTTTATTATGATTCGGATTTTAATACAGGTACAGGGACTGTTGATCAGCAACTCCTACGTGACCTATATAGAGTTCAAAGGGGTAAAAACAGTTTTTTAACGAAAGAAAGGGAAGGAGTGATGGGCGGTGGTTGGTGTCTGAGGATGGATTGTAGGCTTTGCAATGATAGTTTCATAGATGTTGGTGCCAACCCCCCACCCCTTACCTCTTAAAAAAAAGTTTAAAAATTTTGAGTTTTAATTAAGCCTTAATTCATACTTATTGTTAGTTTGTCATGATTCGGATTTTGATACAGGTCCGGGGTTGATCAGCAACTCTCCTGTAGCCTGTATAGGGATGAAAAGGGGTGAAAACAGTTTTCCAAGGAAAGAAGAGAAAGAAGTAATGGGCGGTGATTGGCTTAATTTATACTTATTGTTAGTTTGTCATAAATCGGATTTTAGTTTATGTCTAGGGTGGTTACTTTACTTCAGTACGCAGTATTCAACGTTTGAGCTTGTTACAAGCTATGGAGCAGTCGGGGAGGATTGGCACCTAAGAACGAGCGGTAGCCCCCCCCATAAAGATAAACTCAATGCCGTTGGGCTCATCCCTCTAGCCCTTTTTGTTTGAAAGTTATGAATTTTCAAAGTTAAGGATTAAAGGGGATTGAAAATAAAAAATAGTCCGATTGAAGTGGAACAAAATTCTATAAATAGGGCTCGATGTGGCTGACAAAAAAGGTTCTATAGACCCATCTTCTAAAATTAATACTTAAAACGTTATAGAATTTTGAAAAAAAGCACATTTACCCAAAAAATTTTTTTAGTTTAAAGTAACTTTACAATTTGAATTTTGATTTAAATTCTGAATGGCTAACT
Organism: Temnothorax curvispinosus; assembly: GCF_003070985.1. Taxonomy (NCBI): domain Eukaryota; kingdom Metazoa; phylum Arthropoda; class Insecta; order Hymenoptera; family Formicidae; genus Temnothorax; species Temnothorax curvispinosus. Next base: position 52,040 of record NW_020211855.1, on the reverse strand, counting down.
TACTCGAAAACAAAATGCTAAAATATTTGCGCTTGTTACGAGCGAGGGAGTGATTAAAGTAGTTCGATGATGAACGACTTTTGCCAAAAGTGATAGGTTTTATTTTTTATATCGAAAGAAGGAACTTTCCTGAATCGATTAAGCCCAGAAAAAAGATAATTTACCGACCCGTTCTCAAGATATTTAATTTCAAAATTAAGTAATTTTTAATATTAGTCTAATAGGAAAAGAGGTATTTTCCTATGAATAACACGAGTTTGCAAAAATCTTTTGCCAAAAATGTCCGAACAATATATATCGATGAAAAGAGGACACTGTGAGGAAGCCTATAGTTGAAGGTGAACACGATCCACCGTACAGTTTTTTTTTTTTAATTAATAATTAAAGTTTGGTTTCCGGTGCTCAAGCGCTGACTTTCACAACTCGAGCGTGACATGGCAACGCCGCACGCTGTGATCGTCGGCGTAAGGTTAGGTGTAAGTGCGCGCAAAGACAAATGTGTATATACGACGGCTTTGACAAAATATAAAGTGCTGCTATAAATTATGATTAACTGATAATTTAATTATCATTGAAACGGTATTGCCGAAATAGATTATCCGGAAACAGTGATAATATTAGTGTGAAAAAATCGAAAATAAAACTAAATGAAAAAAATCAGGAGTATAGTACATACATTAAATCAGTTAGAGGTAATGTAATTTTATCGTATTTTGTGATTTCTAACATAAATGTTCGAAGTACAAGTAAATTGTTATACCATTTTTGCGGCTAATTTATTCTAGCTACTGGAATTTTATTTGGTTAACACGAGCTGAGGACTCTTACCCGATTAAAACCTTGTTATATATCACATTTTTGTATAGAAAATTAATTTTAAAACGTGCATAACGGAGAGAAAAGGGAAATAAAGAACAGGATGCGGGAGTGGAATCAATATAGTCGGTAATGTAATGTCAAATTCGTCAAAATATTTTATTTATTAGTTTTTACTGTTTAACAATCAAGATAGCTATAAAAATCGCATCTCTGGGAATGAACACAACACTGTGAAAGCCGGTGAACAGGCGAGTATGATTAGCGTAAAGACGGCTGTCCAGTAGCAGGTAGGCAGTTGTCGAGCATCAAACGGTGTATATCTTTTGGCTGCACCTATAAAATAAAAAGTGAAAATAAATTGTATACATATAATATCACTATAATTTCAATGTTTAATATATTCAATTTTTGGTCATTAATTTTTGTCACTATGTATACATTTTTGAATAAACGTTATTATCAGACAGCCAGCCAATTCATTTGCGTTTGCCAGTAACTCATTATCGAATACAAAAGCGAAGTATTGCTAAAGTATTGCTGAACGTCCTATATTCTAAAGCGTGCAAGAGACCGTTTAAAGCAATAAAAACAGACATTTTCAGTTGTATGGAAACAAGCATTATGAGAACATGCTACAAGATTCTACGCAGAGCATACACCCCAGTCAGTCCAATTATTTGAAAAAGCTAACTGGCCATTTTTACGTATAATAGATATAGCATACCAGCATAGCACTACCAGTCAAGGCAGCACACCCAGTATGTGGCAAACGCGAATGTTAGACTCCGATGCAGAAGATGGCCTTACTTCCATTCCTCTCTCCTCGTTCGACGAAGCAAGGAAATCGATGACTTTATCGATAATCTTTTTGTTCGATGTTACTCGGGGTTTTCCATTGACACTTACGGCCAAACATAGTTTGACACCGTCAGCGCCAGATCGATTGAACGCATCACGAAGGCTGTTCATATTAATACCGGCAGCAGCGATTTTCGACATCATGTTCTTCGAAATATGATCAGATCTCTGAAGAGTTTCTAGAAATTGCGCTTTCTTCTTTGCGATTGCTTGCCGTTGCAGTAAAGTCTGCAATCTCAAAGCCCCGGCCGTAATTGCTGTATCGCTTACTTTGAAATGAGCTAGTAAACCGTACAGGATCTGGCAGTCAGTTAAGGCATTGTGAGAACCAGCTATAATTCTTTCCCATTCCTCGCCCTTCAAATATAACTTTGCGAGCTCTTCTTGTTTTTTAACTTTACCTTGTCCGATGAGTGGAATTGTATCGCACACTCCATAAACACCTTTGACAAAACTTTCCAAGAGACCGGTCCTTGTAGCCAACGCATGATCCGCGGTGCATCGAAGCGTACGATATCATGTCCGAGCAGCAGCGCCTGTGGACTACATTCTCCGAGGAAGCGTATAAATTCTTCTCCTACTTCTCGTGGTGGAATCGTCGTCACTACCTTATTGTAATGATGTAGCTCTCCTCCAACCAGTGATAATCCATTTTTTTCTGCTGCATGACAATTTATAGATTGGGAAGGTAGCATGTACCGTGCGAACTCCTGATCGCCACACTTCGCCGCTATTTGAACGATGTCTGCAGTAGATGCCAGACCAGTAGTTTCAATGTCAACGATGACTTGCGGACTGTCTTCACGGAGAGGTTCATCAATTTCACAAGTTGTTTCGATAGGAAGATCCAGTCCCATACCTGATTGATAAGTAATCCCTTCCCTGCTCTCTCGTGCTATGGTGATACGTTGCCTTTTATTTTTCAAATAACATCGACGGCGTTTTACTTCGAGTGTGGTACGTTTTACAGCTATTTCTCGTTGCAAGACTTCTTTTCGTAGGCGGTATTCTTCAGCTACCGTTCCTGGCGGTAATCCAGCTTCGAATCTTACATCGATGATGTGTTTAGCTCCAAAATTTTTCTGACAGACTGCTGCTGCCACTCGCAGAAGAATAGAACGCGAAGATGCGTAATGTCTGGACTTCGGTGCTCTGGTGGCCACCATATGGTTAAATGATTCATTGAGTTGAGACGATCCCCCTGGCGCAACTTTCAACACCCGAGATGTGAACTCCATCAAGACCCCATGAAGTGCAGTTTGCAGATTTTTACTGAAAAGAGGTTTTCCCTTCGGTAAACTCTTAAACACGTACTCCGGATTGTCTTTGGCCTCACACCAAGTGCCGCAGTTGCTATGGTTCCCAAATATGTGCTCGGCAATGCTTAATAGAGCTTTCGTCGTAGCTTCAGTATTTCCTTTATTTTGGTCCAAGGCATAATTGAAGCATCGCTTCAAATATGGGATGACAGATCCTCTGTCAAGCTTTCGATGGGTGTTGACCAACTTATAAAGTTTTCCGGTAAACTTTTTACGCACATGATTGGAATCCGACCACTTGACGACTCGATGTGAAGTTTCTCGTTGGTCTGCCGCAATTGTGGACGAATCTTCATCCCCAATAAGTGTTCCTATTCGGATTCCAGCTTTTTTAAAATCTGGATTTTTCACCATTAGTTAAACCGCTGTATCTGCCTCCATGGATTTCGCACTCCCTGACCAATTTTTGGTACACTTTTGGCTGTCAGGTGAGTGGCCCTTTCGGCACACGGCACAGCATGTGCTCTTCATGCCATAAGCCAAGAGTTTCTTAGAGCGTAAGCTGCCAACAGAACCCTAACCGCTCTTACTATCGTATGTTCGACCGTTTCCTCGCTTCCGCCAGCCAAAGTCGTACGAGACTGTCACGTCGACTACGGACGCCGCAGAATCTTGTGAATAAGAGTCACCGCTTGGAATGTAATTGTGTAAATTGTTAATAACATATATACACACAAGTAGTTGAAAACAAGTAAATAGAAAGCGAGCAAAACTTTTTTTTAGTCTTCCAACAAATAGTGCTTAGAGAAATAGAAATAAAAACATTATAAACATATTAGAACATAGTAGAAAATAGTAGCATGTATAAGAAGATCTCGGCGACTTTTAGGGTCAGGGCTAGAAATGCAAAATGAGTTAGAGTATGCAAGTAAACATCAGATGCAAGAAAAGTTAGACAACCATTTGAAAACAACGGCTGTAATAAAAATTACAGAAAATTATAATTTATTAAAATCTGCCCCGTTTAGAAGAACCATGCTAGTAATGAAAAATAGAGAAAAGCTGGTAATCAATCAAAAACAGGAAAACTGCCAAAGCCCATTCAAGAACAAATTAAGATGGGGAAAATTTAAAGTAAAGCGCGTACAACCTGCTGGAACATTCTGGATGCGTACTAGATGAAATCTAAAAACCTGAATAATAAAAATGCAATTATAGTAAGACACATTATTATCATTATTTATTCTATTATTATCATAATTTATTCCGGAATTTCTTAAGCATCAGAATAGTTTTTCGCTGTTGGAATCGAGGATTTCTCTTGCTGGTACTATTGATTCTGCAAAAACAACAAATTTAATATGGCGAAAGCACGGTTTTTGAAATACAAAATATTGTTATATAAAACTTACTGCGTCGAGGGACATTTATCAGCAAGGTTGAGAGCTTTTTCTTCTATGATAGCATTCCAGCAGGATCTATCCGCAACTCTAATAAATGCTTCTCCAAATTGTTCTTCACATTTCTTTAGCACTTGGTGGGTTATCGGTGGAACATCCATTGCTGTGAGTAGTGTTGTCAATTGCTCGTGTCCAACACCGGAATCTATGCAACCTTGGAAAATAAAAGAATAGTATTAAACGATGAACATTTAAATATGTAATGTCCATTAAGATTACGTATTATTATGAAACTTGTTCTGAAAACTAGCATAACTTGTAACAAAGCAAAAAATATTCTTTAAAAGCCAGCGTAAGTTCTGGCGAAGCATGAAATATTCTATAAAATCTAACGTAGCTGGAGACACAGTATGAATCTGTTTTTAAAAGCCTGCTAAGCTTACGACAAGATGAGAAACTTGCTCTGTAAGCAATTTTAGCTTACAACAAGCTTTAAGAATAAAAAGTCATAAAAAATACTATTATATTACAAATGTAATAGCTTACCAAAAGCAACTGCAGCATTGATTTCGTACAATGATCTTCCTTTCTCTACTGCTGTCCTACTCGATGTGTGAACTTCCTTTATACACAAGCAGTTGTGGCACTTGATTGCGAACACTGAAGCCAAGCCGTATCTCTTCTCAGACTGTACGAAATCAAAAAAGAGTATTGTGGCACACGAATCGCACTTCATTAGCTTGGAAATTTCAGCAATTTTTATTAATCTGTATCCATGCACTTCACATTTAGGGTTTGTTGATTCCACAAATTCTTCTTGATGTATTTTGCGTACTTTAGCTTCTCTAGCTTTTTCCAGGTGTTCAATACTTCGCTTCCTTCGTTCCACGTCTTGCAATTTAGCAAATTTATCACCGATCCTGAGTTGGTTCATTTTGGAAATTTGAATGTTTGTGCCGAGCTCTGACACTTAGGTTAGGTTATATCACCAGTACCAAGTATACCAACCGCACGAACTGTGCGGCGTTGCCAAGCCACTGCCCTCATCTCGTGCATGCAAAAAATTGTTTGTGTAAAAAATTACATGCACCTTGTGATATCATATCAACTTTTTCCATCAAAAATATTAATGCAAAATTACTGTACTTCAGTAAGTCGCCAAAATAACGCAATAATTCAATCGAAATAATCTCCGAAGTAGCTAGAGCACTCAAGAGTTGGCACAAGTTGAAAATTAGTCAAGCGACGCGTTAACACACACTTTATTTTAATCTATTTCAGGCAAAATATTATTCTACAACGTAAAAATTACTTACTAATAGTCTTTTTACGTCGTTACGAAGCTTTGTGATGCATTATCCTATTTTTTTATAATCATATATAAATGATTTGATAAAAAAATCATAAACATTGTTTTGACTTCGGCCTTTCGTCATCGAACTACCTTAAAGAAGTTTATAACACCTGAGGTCCATAAGCAAAAACATAATAATAAGTTAGTAAAAAAAAAATAAAATATTTATTAGAAACGTCGTATTATATTTGTTTAAGGGGGTATTCTAGTGTAAAAGTTTGAAAAAATCAGAAAAAAATTTTCTTTATTTTCTCAAAGTATATGTTATAAAAAATATGTCTAAAAACAAAACTAGAGAATTTGAGTCGCCAGTGAATAATTAAATATTCACTGTAGTAATAATAATAATAAAAAATTAATCAAGGTATGCTGATCGGCTCAACTGGCCAAATTTTATTGATCAAAAAAACGCTACGTTTCGACCGTAGAGATTCCGGTCCTTTTCAAGCATATATACACAACTCACAAATATTAATTAGTCGGACATAATGCCCCAACTACGCCGGATCTAAAAACTAAACGACAAAATTGAGCACTCCGCAATAAATATGAAAAATATATAAAAAATCCATAAATGATTGTATAAACCAGTAACTTACATATTTGTACGTCGAAATTAAATCGTCAAAAATTAACGATAAAATATTTGTCAAACGGCTTGATTCGTTAGATGTTTGTGTCATGTCAGAGCGCCGTGCGATGGTAAAAGTTAAACTGATAAACTTGACAATATAAAACAGACTAGTGCCGTCAACAATAAGCAAGGGCATAGAGAGGGAAATGGCGAAGAAGGAGAAGGCAACTATGTTTGTTTTATAATAGGGGTACTCAAATAAGTTAGAGTTTAACGGTTTGACAGGTTATGTCGGATTAAAATCGGGTAAAAAGTTTATTTTTAAACTTTTAACCCAAAGATTAATGTGATAGGTTAATGAGTCACGTATGTATTTTGCAAACCTTAAAAAGTAGCGCGCCCAAAGTTTAAAAATTAACTTTTTACTCGACTTTAACCCGACATAACCTGTCAAACGACATAACCGTTAAACTCTAACTTATTTGAGTACCCCTAATATGTTCAAAGAGAACGTTAAGGTTCTCCGTGTCCTTTTGTAAATTAATGGAGTCGTCAAATTTTTTAATAAAAAACATCTCCGCTAATTCCCTCTTTTTGATCTGTCTCTCATATGTATTACTTCTGGTTTTCCCCAATCAAAATCGTGCCCATAGGATATTCGGTGCTCACCCTGCCGAAAATGTTCGATTAAAACCGATTAAAACATAATCCGTTTTAATCGGTTTTAATCGGTTTTAATCGGTTTAATCTGCGCCCGGATTAAAAAGTAATCGATTTTAATTCCAAACTAATCAGAATGGGTTTTGATATCGCTTTTGCAGATTATTTCCAATCCGAAATCATTACATTCTAATCCATATTGTTGTCAATCCAAAATAAACACTAATAATCGGATGGATATATAATCCAAAATAATCCGCCTAATTTTGTATATTTCTTTTCAAGAGATGAGTCCGTTTCAATTACAAAAACACGGATTCAATAAAATCGGTTGTAATCCATCTGAATCCGATTTGCTAGGAAAGACAACATTAATCCGTTTTAATTCGAAATTCAGCGATTGCGCGTATGCAATTTCAATCCGTTATAATAATATTCACTTTTAATAATTGAGTTGATTTTGTAATCCGGTTTAATCCAAAGTTTACCAATTTCGGGGATAAAAACTAAATTGATTTGAATGCAATAAGAATCAAATTTATATAGTCTGTGATAAAGCAACAGTAATTCGTTTGAATTTGAAATTCTCCGATTTTTCAGATGAAAAGGAAATCGGATATAATGCAATTAAATCAAATTTTTGTTATAATTATATTTGACTGTGTGTATATATAAATAAAGAAACAAAATTGTATTTATTACAAAGTTTTATTTATTATTGAATTTCAAATGTATTCGGAGGTTTGCTAAATATCTACAATATCCAACATCTATGTGAATAAGCTTGCTTTTGACATCGCTTATGGGAACTATTGAGCTATGTACATAATCTTCTGATTCTATCCTATCCATGTACGACACTTTAAACGGTTTATTGGAACTAATCGTAATTTTTTATATTTGCATGTGGCATTTATTATTTAATAGAATAATGTGCATTATTTGACCATATTTGCCTGAATGTAACTGAATCATTGTATCGTTCGTTCTTTTCGCTTTGCGATACTTCTGGCTGTGAAATACAACGCCTCTAACGATGCATTTTTTATATGCTTTATACATTTTATCATCGCATTTTACGCTATAGCATTTGCCAATAAGAATGACATTGTTGTCATCAGATGTATCGAATTTTGATAAATGTTTATATTGAAATCTGCAGTAGTCAGACACGACAGAATCATCACAGTAATCTACATTATCCGTTAGAAAGTGCAATATCTCCAAGGACTTTTTCGACATTTGCTGGTCAATTCCGTTTGGACCATTCATACATTGTTTTAATTTATATATATTACTCTCGAAAGACGTAAATGTTGTTGAGGATAACCAAGATTCTCGTTTTTACAATTACTCACCCGAATTGTATTCATCATAATAGTCAGAAAAGTTTGTTCTTTTAAATATATTAATGTTTTGATAGCGAAAATTTTATGTTTATTTTGAAAAAATTGAGAATAAGATGGAATTTTAATCAATTTGAAAAATTTATTAGTTCATAATAAATTTCAAATCTTAAACGCGTATATCTTGAGATTGCCAGTTACGTCGATTAAAATTCCATCTTATTCTCAATTTGGTTAAAATTGCTGGCGAAGTTAATGTACTTATTTGTTTATTTTGAAGATTTTATTTTCAATTTTAATTGTTTGTATTGCTTAAAAATTTGAAAATTGATTAAAAACTGCAAACAATACACTCATATTAGGAGTCAATACCTAAATAAACAATAACCACTCGAAGGTTAACGCTTAAATTGTATTTCTTTTGTAAATATTATGCAGTTGAGAAAAAAATAAAGATTTGATTTTAAATAGCTTTATTGTGACTCATGATAACAGCAAATCCTACTCACACTACATAAAATCGATTTACTTTTTATCTGCGAAATGATGACATTTTTTATTAAAAGACATTATTTTTGCCTATGGATTGACTATGGTAAATTCTAGCTAATTCAATTGCATTAAAACAGATTTAATTGTCTATCGCAATGTAATCCGCAAAATCGTGAAATTTCGAATAGCAACGGATTACTTTTATTGTTATCCTCCGACAGATTCACAGCGCATTAAAACCGATTTAAATGTTCGTAAAATAGAATTTCGGATTGCAACGGATTACTTTTGTCATCCTCCGATAGATTCACATCGCATTAAAACCGATTTAATTATAGCTTATGAAATCGTATAATTTCGGATTTAAATGGATGTATATCAAATCCGCCTGAAGCGTACTAAATTCGATTTGACTATTTTCAATCGGTTTTAATACCGTATTTTCGATGCAGAAATCCCGATCGATTCGGATTACTTTCTTTTTAATCGGTTTTAATCGAACATTTTCGGCAGGGCACTCACTACAGAATGCTTGCTAGTGTTTTCTGATATCGCTTTGGTGTTCCCTGAGACGCGTGCACAGATGTCTTTTAGTCTGCCCAATATATGTAGCATTGCAATCTTTGCAATTAATCTTGTATACTACTTCGGTCTGTTTCAGATCATCAATTCTACCTTTACCTCGTTTAATTAAGCAGTCAAGTTTTTTAGGAACTGTAAACAAGTTAGTGATGTGGAGCTTTTTTAACGTACAACAAATGCTATCACTCAACCTTTTGATATAAGGTAACGGTATGCAGTTCTTTAAATAAAAAATTATATTATTGTCAGCGAGAGTGTTATGTGTAGTGTTACGTGTTTTGAGAATGTTTAAACGTAAAGCAATGTGTTTATTAATTATTTGTTTAGGGAAACTATTGTTCTTCAAACTTTCTTTAACTATTTTAATATTACAGTCATAGAATTTTTCGTCAGAAAGTAAAATAGCGCGATCCACTAAGCTAGTAATAGTATTTAATTTATATTTTAATGGATGGTTAGAGTAAAAGTTTATGTATCGTCCCGAGATTAGACGTCGGTTTTCGATACTAATTAGTTATTATCAGTGTATTACCGTTTCTGATAACAGTCGTGTCAAGGAAGTTGAGTGACGCATTTGTTTCTATTTCATACGTGAACTTGAGTCTGGGATGATACTCGTTGAAAACCTTTAAAATCAAGCCCACACTCGTTTTGGGGACAACCGTGAAAATGTCATCCACATATTTAAAAAATACCGAAATATTAAAATTTAAGAGGTTTAAGCAATGCGTCTCTAAGTCATCTATAACGATATCAGCAGCATCAGGAGATAAAGGAGATCCCGTAGGGCTGCCGAAAATTTGTTCATAAATTTCACCATTGAAAACCGCTCTACTTATAAAGGGTGGTTTCACCCTTTAGAACCGCTTTTGAGCAGCAACAAAAAAATATCTAAATTTATCTTTTTACTCCCTCTACATGTGTGGGAAGTTTTATTTAAATCAGAATTTTCGAGTTTGCGAGGTTTCCTTGTCAGATTTTTAGTATAGATTTGGGATCAGCCTGCAATCATGTGACCTATATAGGATGAGATAGGGTGTAAAAACTGTTTTAAGAAAAAGAGGGAGAGAAATGATGGGCGATGATTGGTGTGTATGGGGACAAGTCGCAGCTTTCGCAATGATGATTTCATAGATACTAATCCTCTCCCCTTATTTCCTTTTTTTTAAGTTAGAAAATTTCAATTTATACTTAGTTTGTCATGATTTGAATTTCGGTTCCTGTGCAGGGTGGCTTAACCCCATTGCGCAATATTAAAACATTTAAGGATTATCTACAATAGCCGTAAGAGTATGCAGTAAGAC
>NW_020211855.1:17096-36392 GCF_003070985.1 Temnothorax curvispinosus | reverse complement strand
ATTACTCACCCGAATTGTATTCATCATAATAGTCAGAAAAGTTTGTTCTTTTAAATATATTAATGTTTTGATAGAGAAAATTTTATGTTTATTTTGAAAAAATTGAAAATAAGATGGAATTTTAATCAATTTGAAAAATTTATTAGTTCATAATAAATTTCAAATCTTAAACGCGTATATCTTGAGATTGCCAGTTACGTCGATTAAAATTCCATCTTATTCTCAATTTGGTTAAAATTGCTGGCGAAGTTAATGTACTTATTTGTTTATTTTGAAGATTTTATTTTCAATTTTAATTGTTTGTATTGCTTAAAAGTTTGAAAATTGATTAAAAACTGCAAACAATACACTCATATTAGGAGTTAATACCTAAATAAACAATAACCACTCGAAGGTTAACGCTTAAATTGTATTTCTTTTGTAAATATTATGCAGTTGAGAAAAAAATAAAGATTTGATTTTAATTCCTCTATGAGAAAGCCAAACTAATAAATACTAATAATTATGCATCGAATAAAATACAAGTTTCCTCATAAGAGGAGCTTTGTGAGCAAGATAAAATAGGAGCAATGGTAGCAATCTGTAATGAAGAGGAAGCAATGTGCAAGTTTCTAATTTGAACACTTTTTTGTTACTTTCATAAAAAAATATCAGTCCAAATATAATAATTTGTTTGTTACAAATATATGTTAAAATGTGAGAACATACCTGATTGGTAAGCAGTTATTCTGTTCAAGAATTTTCAAAACTTCTTCACGAAAAGTGAATCTCCCTTCTCCATGAGCCACCCATACACCTAGCACGCTATCCTCCATGCCTTTTAACATGATCGAGGGCGAGTTCTTGATTCGAACAGTGGTCCACCTGCACTCGAATCTCTCCGACAGATTATGATCCAAGCAAATTCCTGGTCTGTCTTTAGTGTTCTCGTCACCTACCCAGCCTAATAGACTCATCAACTGGCAACCATTGCAAACGCCCAAACTGAAAGTATTTTCACGAGCAACAAATCGCGATAATTGTTCACGTAGAGATAGATGGAAAAGGAAACTGGCTGCCCATCCCTTGGCAGAACCACAAACATCAGCATAGCTGAAGCCTCCAGGGAAGATAATACCCCTAAAGACATCCAACGTAATTCGGTTTTTCAGCAGATCTTGCATCGTAACATCCCAGACATCAAAGCCGGCTTCCAACAGAGAAGCTGCCATCTCTCTATCTCCATTAATTCCTTCCTCTCTTATGACGGCTACTCTGACACGCTCCAAATCCTTTAGTATTGAATGAGATCTAACAGGGTCAAAACCCAGACAATAAGCTGGAATAGTTCGTTCCCTCAGACTGGAAAACTCTTCCAAGGCACAAATAATGTTTGTTTGATAGCGTTCTAGTTGATAACTAGTTTCTTCCCAAATGTTCATCGAATCAATCACTGTAGTGCTCAATACAATCTCATTTCGAACTTTAACGACTATCTTCGAGCTCATTCCAAGACCCACGGACTTTCCGATTGAATACACTGGAACTCCGTAGCATTGGAACATTTTTATCGCTTCATTTTGAAATTTTTCATCGATTTCCAATATCCAACCAACCTCTTCGGAAAATAAAACGTCAATGACAGGTGCAGGTTTATGAATTATATCAACGTTTATTCCTGAGATTCCAGCGAAGCACATTTCTAGAAGACAAGTAATCAATCCACCATCACTAATGTCGTGACCAGCGAAGACCTTCTTATCGGCGATTAGTTGTTGCGTAGCATTAAAGGCATTTTTGAAAGCCTGTGCATCTTCGACGTCCGGCACATCATTGCCTAATTGATAATAGACCTGAGACAAGGCAGTTCCTCCAAGCCGGCTCTTGCCATAAGACAAATCAATGAAGAGCAAGCAACCTTGTTGTCCTATAGCGGGAGCTTTAAGATCGGGAGTGACTACCTGACGAATATCGGGACACGGTGCGTAGCAAGATATGACGAGAGCACCGGGTGCCTTGACAATATCCTTATCGGTACGTACGGCCATGCTGAGCGAATCTTTACCGCCATCGATTGCGATCCCAAATTCCTTCATCAGTGAACACATCGCTGAACAAGCCTTGTAGAGTGCTGCACCTTCACCCGGAAGCTTTGCTGGCCACATCCAATTACCACTACACTTGACATCTTGTAATGCGGAAACTCGCGCGAATACTAAATTGCTAAGAGCTTCGGCTACTGTCATTCGAGCACCAGCTGCTTCGTTCACTAATCCTTTAATCGGCTGTTCGCCAATGGAAGTTGCGATGCCCTTCGTAGAAAAATGCGAAATGGCTGTCACAGCAACATCTGCTAGAGGAGTATGCAATGGACCAACACATTGCTGCTGAGCCACTAAGCCAGTCACGCAACGATCTACTTTATTCGTTAGATACCTGGTAAGAATGCAATACAAAGTTTTTAGATTTTATTCATATCATATTCTTAAAAAAATTGAAAAATTAGAAATTATAAAAATAAGAAATTTTTTAATACTTTCACAAAATTATGTAAATAATTGAAACGCAATACAAATATTAACTGCTATTAACAACTTAGAATAAAGAAAATCGGAGGAAGTACTATATTAGTATAATACAATTTTTTATATACTAGACACTACAGACGCGCGCTACGCGCGCGCTATTTATCTTTAACATTTCACTATTAACCATATTATACACAACTGTCAAAATATACAATGACAGCTGCAAATGAAGTAAGCGCAGCAAGGAAACCAATCGGCATCGCGGAAAAGCGGCAACAATAAACTTCACATCTCCTTTTTAGAAAAGGATTTATGTACTTTTTATTCTTTTATATATATATTATATATTCCCCGAATTTATTCTCTTATACAGGCATGAAATTTTGTAATTTAAGAAATATATTTAATTGTTTCATCCCACTCCCATTTTAATGAGCATTAAATATATTATAGTATAAATCAATATGAATAGCGTTATTGCTTATTTACTTTTTTAGTAATATCTTTATTCCTTATTTAGTCTTAGTATACACTTTTAGTATATACTTTTAAAAATTTCAATGTAATATATATCACTAACAAAAATATATAGTACTTCTAAATATTTTATTCATACTATGTCCTATATAAAACTGTCTAAACTAAATAATCATATAAATACGGAAGGAGGTTCTACAGGTACTCCCTAGTCAGTTGAGAGATGAAGAGAAAATCTTCAAATTCATCGATTCTAAGTATTCATAAAATATTTTCGTGAATTTTGATGACGTTAGAGCTTATATCATACCCATATTAGTCGAAGCGAGGAATAATTGAAAATATCGTGTAACTGCTCCTTTGACTCTGGCGGCTTATAATGGAAGAAAATGTGGTAACGTCGCGAACTTGACAGTTCTGCTCATATGACCGTGGTTATTTCACAATTTCACATAATTCTAGAGCGAGTACTTCTCCGTAAGCGCTCGTAAACGTTAGGTGCTTAAGTTTGAGGTGCTGTCATACTGTGGTGCTGTACTGGCTGTACACTTTTCGCGCGGGTGCAGTCGCTGCGACATTGCCAAATCTCCCTTGTTATTCGAAGCACGCTACGTGAACTGTGATATGGCCTGTTTCAATAGCCAATATCACAAAATTTTACGCGATAACCCTTGTTTTTCTCGATATTTCTGAAAAGGTTAGATTAAGATCTACAATAAGAGCTCCGTTTTTTTAATCTCTGGTAGGTCGTCTTTATATAATTAATATCTCGTTTCCTGTCTCCAAGAGCCCCTCTGCCATATGTAGCTTATGTTAAAAACTGTGATTTCAAAATTCATTTTTGCAAATTTTTACACGGTAACCGATGCTAAAATTTTTCGAGCACTTTTCTCGCATCTCAATTTATACGTCCATAAAGTTTTTTCCAATTTTCAGATACATCCATTATCTGTAGAACCTCCTTAATGTTGTCAATGTCTTTATTTGAATAAGAGATTTTTTAATTCTAAAAAACAATTTTACTACACATTAATCCCCTGATTGTCAATGACGGAAATATCCGCACATCCGAAAAAACTGGCCAGGACTGTTTATGACGAAAAAATCCGCACATTTAAGAAAATATACTTTTAACGGAGCAATTAAAACAGTACCTTATTTTTTCATGTATTTGGGGTCACTGAATTTAAATTTCAAATCAAAATTGTGAAATTCAAAATGGCAGATTTAATATTGCAAATTAAAAATGCAAAAAATTGTTTAATTTGCATAATATTTAAAAGTTTTTGAAACCGCTGATTTCAAATTCAAAATAAAATTTCAAGAATTTAAAATGGTAAATTCAATATGATAAGCAAAAAATTCAAAATATGGTTTAATTGCATAAAAATATTTGAAGAGTTTTTGAAGCTATTGATTCCGTTTTTAAAATTAAAGTTGGTTAATTTCAAATGACAGATATGATGGCCAAACATTTAAAATATCACTAGATTTGCATAAAAATTAATTTGTAAGATTTTATAATTAGCCAAGTTCGTCAAGTATGCAGAAGTATGAGTCGTCAAAGCAACTCTGTGTCTTTGTTAGAATTTATGTTTTTTTGTTCCTTGATATGCAGCATTTCCGATATAAGTCTTATGAAAGTTAGGTTCAGAATCACGTATTTCTGTGTTGTGCCAATCAAAAGTGTAAAAGACCCACACAACTCTTATGGAAATTAGATTTCGGTAAAATGGGCAAAAACTTTGGAAATAAATAGTTTATGTGATGTTGATCAAAAGTCACAATAGGCATGCAAGATTCACAATAATAAACAGTTTAGGCGCTATCAATGTTCAAAAGTCAAAATAAGGTTGTGGTGGCCGCGCGCGCCCCTACCAAGATGCCAACACGGTAATTAGACACGTTTTCTCGCGAGCGCTTGACCACGCCGACGTAAATATATAAACAAATTCGACAGCAATATTCATTGCCCTGATCGACACTCTCACCGACAATCTCATCGGACGACAAGAGTTAGGCGGGCATATAGTGGAGTGGCACCAACGCGACTCGCAGAGAGTCGCATGGTATTTTTGGGGACGCATCCTCCACATACCATCGTTACATCCAACCATACACTTCTCTCCATCACTATTATCCATGATCGACATCGACATACGTATCCCCACAAGGTGTTATTTTAATACTATTGTAGGACAGTGGATTTTGATGAAATTGGTTGAAGCTTCGGAAATAGATAGTTTATATGATGCTGATTGAAAGTTATTAATAGACAAGATTCACAATAATTGACCGTTTAAATGCTATCAGTTCAAAAGTCAAAATAAAGTGTTATTTCAGCACTATTGTGTGAGTCTTTTACAATGTATTATTCTGTAGAATCACACAACTTATTCTTTTTATTAATACAAAAATATGTATTTATGTAAAAAAAAAATATGTACATGCGTGTATGTATTGTGACGTGACATAGTCACGTCCCCTGTCCAGACGATAGCTCGACCGGGGGGAACGTCCGGGATGTCGTCTCCGCCGGAGCGAGGCGGGGCGGCAGCGTTAGAATTCGGTACATTATATTATTTTCGAGGATTTCAGGTATCGAGTAGATGACCAGGAGGAAATTGTAACGACTTGAGTCGCGCCGAGGGAGTTTACGAGAGGCGTTCTACGTAGGAGTTGGCCGGCGGGCGGGTCACGATTGGGCCCATATGCCGGCGTTGGAGCGTCTCGCAGGGCGAGCGCATCAGCCCCGATGTTCGCCGGGATGAAGCCTGCCGAATCGCGAAGGAGGGAGATCGCCACGGAGCATTGCCTACCGGTCGACGGAGCCATCCTGGCCAGCCTGGCCGTCGTACACCGGCACCAGAGTCGCGGCCCGGTCAGCCGGACTCGAGAATAGGCTTTTCAAACCTGCCGCCGGCGAGCGAGGAAGCCACGAGGGGCGCCGACGCCGACGGAAGCGGGAGGCGCTCGGCTCGCATAGGGCTTTTTAGGTCTCTAGCACATGTGCCGTCGGGCTAGAGGATCGTCACTGTCGTGTCAGCGTGGCGAGGGACGACATCCCGAGAGGACCAGCAGCCGAGCTTGCGTAATTTGTAAGGCCACTACTCGAGCACCTCGTAACCCACGTCTGGGTACAAGTAAGATTGTTCTGACGGCCGGGGCCCTTCCGAGAGCGGCATAGAGCCGCGGGAAGCATGCTTAGAGAATCGCGTACCGTGTCGCGAAGTATTTGGTAGCATCGCGTTTGTGCTGATGAGAACTACCAAGCAAGTAATTATTAAATGGAATACTGACGGAGGGCCCGTCAGTATTCCATTTAATAATTACTTGCCAACAGAGTAATATGGGATCGCCCTGCCCGAAAAATCGTACGCAGCCGACAGTCACCGTGTGATTCGTTGTAGTTTTTGTCGTGTCTTAGTGTTTCGTGTAATAGCGTTTTGTGTAACCGTGATGCGTAATGTAGCGAGGTGTCCTTCGCGCCGAGGTGGACCGTATTGTCGCAGAACGGGGGAGTAATGTTCGCGCAATCACGTCCCGGGGCGTGAGGCACCTGTTTTAGATCTTTGGGGCTTTTCGCGGGAGGCCCGCGTCTAGCTATTTATTTGAGACCATTCGCGAGACGTCGCGGGTGGTTATTCGGCCGTTGGAAAATCGTCGCGCGTAGGTATTGTGTCTTGCGTTCGTGTAATCGCGTATTGTGTATTGCGGTCGTGTAACTGCGTCTTATAAGTTGCGTCCTTAGGCTAATTTCCGCGTTATTGTATCTCGTAGTTTCCGCGTTCCGCAGCCAAACATTCAAGAGAAAATTTGTAATTCACCGATTCATTTTAAAAAAACCTGCCGATTTATTCTGAAGTAATCTTCTCTCTAAGATTGTAATTCACCGATTCCGTCTGAAACAACTTGCTGATTTATTCTGACGTAACCTTTTCTGTCAAATACATTATATTTGTATTATTGTTATTTGCGTGTGTTAACTGCGCTACGTTCCCTCTCCTCCTCCGACCGCGATTATCCGAAGAAACTCACACCTGAGAGAATTGCGATCTTGTGGATCGTGGTGCGAGGAATCGCACCTGGCGCCCAATATTTTGAGGAATTATTTAGTCGAGCTACCATCTGGGTTTCTGAGAGTCTTGTCGTGATTGATTTTTCGTAAGATCTTTAGTGAATAAAGCGACAGCGCGCTCCTTCACGGCCGGCGAGACCGTGAGGACATCGTCGTTGTCGTCACAGTATACACACATATATGAATTATAACCGCGGAATTTTAACCACGCTGTCATACCTCGGCCGCACAAAAAAAAAGAAGTGTCAAATCAACATTGATATACTTGTATATACGCAAGAATATATAATCTTGAAATGAGATTATATTGCGTTAAACAAAGAAAACTTGCTTGAATAAAGTTATTTATGTAGTTAAACAAGATTTTATGTATGGTTCAATTAAGAAAAAAAAGTTGAAATAAAAAGTTGAAATTCTTATAAGAAAATTATATATTCTTACGTATATAAAAGTATATCAGTGTTGATTTGATACTTTTTTTTCTGTGCGCCAGCCGGGCTTCATATATGTACATGCATGTACATGTTTTTCACATAAACACATATTTTTGTATTAACAAAAAAAAATAAATTACGTGATTCTGCAGAATAATACATTTGTAATTCACTGTCTTACAATAGTACTGAAATAACCTTGTTTTGACTTTTGAACGCTGATAGTGCTTAAACGGTCGATTATTGTGAATCTTGCCTATTATAATTTTCGATCAGCATCACATAAACTATCTATTTCCGGAGCTTCAGCCAATTTCACCAAAATCCAATTTTCATAAGAGTTGTGCAGAAAAGGGGTCCTTTAGTAATGTTCAGAGATTACAGAATGCTTAAATGGGTCCGTTTTAATATTTTTTTTGCGTTCATTGATTTTAAACAAAAAAAACGGGATAAATTCTAACAGACACAGAATTGCTTGACGACTCATATTTCAGCATACTTGACAAATTGGTTAACTATAAAATCTAATTTATTTCAATTAATCTCACGCATAAAGATGTATATACTTTATTAAAATAAAGGAATTGTCGTATGTGTACAAATAATAAAAGAAAAGGGCCAATAAATCGAGCAAACAAAAAATTATTGGCAAGAATGTTATTTCCGGGGCCCCTCAATTTGATAGGTGTATTTGATAGATCTTTCGCTGAGAAAAAGAATGCCGCAAACCACAATGCGCTACGATGCACATTGAAAACTATCACATTCAACTTTTCTTGTCAAATATATAATAAGTAATAACAGACTTCCAAATTACACTGTTTCTTTAACAATTTCTAATTGTTTATACGATTTTTTTTTAGAACTTTCTTTACATATTTTGACTATCTAACATCTCCGAAATCAATAACATTTTTGACGACTTTAATTCTTACTATTTGACCCGATTTGTTCTCGCTTCCGACCGAGGAATTAATTATATAAATATTCTAACCGCGGACTACGTTTTATCTTGGTCTTACACTCGGACATTATATAGATCCAACGACTATCTAGTTATGTATCGTCATGCTTTCAACTGTAATGTGGTTTCTTGATCATGTTATTGGATTTGTGACTTTCATCTCATTTTCTCTGTTTACTCTGTTTAAACGCTTGACTCATTTCAATCTGTTCTCTATGTTACGTTAAAGTATTAAATGTTTAATCTGTATGACTGAAGAAGACTTGGTGAAGTCGAAACGTACCAATTTATAGTATATATATGCAAATTAATAAAGTAATTATTTAACATCTATTGTTCATTAACCCCTTTTCATTTCTATTTTTGTACATGAGCGTGTTCACTCCTTGATTAATTTTTATAAACTTTTCCGCCATTTTAAATTTTAAAATTTTGACCTCAGATTCAGATTTAGCGAATTAAAAAATCCTCAGAAAGCACCTTTTTCATAATTTTATTAACTCTTTTGTCAAAAACATTTTTTACCCACAAGCATTTTTTTCACCTAACAGTCAAGGGGTTAATAAATATGTATAAGATTAAATGCTTTTTAAGTATTTCCTATAAACAAAATTTAGAATTTTCAAAAATTAAGAAAAATAAGAGACACTTAAAAAATGTATTTATAAAAGAACTAAATTATTTTAAAAATTAAAAACCATTGAACATTTATTTTAAATATTATTTCCTATTGACCATGTTTGCTTAAAAATGTAAAATTCGATCTTTTATAACAAAGTATTTCATTTTTGTAACGTGCAAAAAAACACTTATAAAAAAATGTGGATATTTTATTACGAATTGTCCTATAATATATGTAAAACTTATGAAAATCGAAAAGCAACACTTGCATCTTTTTCGCTATTAATAAAAAATAATATAATAATATAATAAAAATATATATATATATAATAACATAAAACATACCGCTTGCTAGCTATTGAAGGAAGCCGTAAAACTCTATCCAACGCGCTAAGCACAGTTAATCCATTAGGCAGTTTCATTGGAAATCTCTGCAACGGCATCTCACGTAAATTAAAAACCTTGCAAGGCATTTTTCCAAGAATGACCTCCAACTCTAGGTTTACTGGATGCTTACTGCTATCTAGGTTTTTGTCTTCGTTATTTAGATATTTTGAAATATCGCAATTCTCTTCCTCAGAAACAATAATTTTTCCATTTCCCGTAACAGTGCCGACAAAATTGATTGGACACTTTTCACGCGCAGCGATTTTCTTCAACAAATCGCTGTCCTCCGGCTTACATAAAATTGCGTCGCTCTCTTGGTACTCCGCACCCCAAAGCTCCAACGTGCTGATACTGGGATCACCAAGGTCAAAATTTCTCGTGAAGATAACAGCACCGGCAGGCTCAACTAACTCCTTCAAGACATTTCCGTTGCCACCAGCACCTTGATCATGAATGCTAAGAATCGGATTATCATCACCCATCTCTGCACACGCGCGCACAACGCGATTCAATTTTTGCTCCATTTCGGGATCGCCGCGTTGCACAGCGCCGAAGTCCAGTTCCATGCTATTGTCACCTTGCACTTCCATAGAACTCGCTGAACCACCACCTACACCAATTCGATAAACAGGTCCACCAATCTTAACTACTTCCATACCTCGCTTTGCCGGAATCTAAGACAAAACATAGCAGTTATATTAATAGTAATATATAGTATATGTATACATATAATAGTTACACTAATAAATATGCAGTAGATCGTTCTGCTATAAGTCTTTTGACAAAAAAATGATTTTTAAAGAAAAAGATTGTGGTAATTATACAGAAAGAGGGCAACTTCATGTATAACCTTGAAGGTACACTTAGGAGAATGACCTTGACCTTGATATAAGGTGTCAAGTGACCTTCAGAAGGTTTTAGCCGGCTGTTCAGATATTGCGCTCGAATTCTTTTCGTGTTTTGCAAACACCCGATTGTTTCATTCAGATATGCTTGGCTATCTGGGTCACTTCTTTTTTCAATGACTTCGCAGAGCCTTATTTAATGCAGGCTACCTCTTTTTACACAGACAGTTCGAAATCCAACTCAGATAATCCGGTTGGATTCAACGTTTACTCTCCTACTTTGAACATAATTATTAAGCATAAGCTCTCTTGTGACGTCTCTGTATTCTCGGCCGAACCCTGGGCCATTTACCAGGCCCTCATAATTATCGTCAACCGTCAATATAGTAAAGTGTTACGTATGGAAATTTTACCCTAAAATTTCAAACGACGCACATTAGAATTTTTGAACGTTTTAGACGACGCACGCTAGCTCAGAGTTCCAAGTATAAATGTTTTGTTTATCTTTCGGTTATCAAACGGCTGTTGACAGGCTGAGGCCCAGATGGGGCCTAAAACTACGCTTCTAGAAATTTCTAGAAAACCTTCCCCCCTTAAGACGCGTAGGAAGTGGTGAGAATCTCGCGCGGGGGGTTCTGGCCATTTCGGATATAAATAGGACGGAAAACGCCGCGGAGCGACACACATCGTTTTTAACTTTGATTCTAACGACACTTCAATTTCGACTCCAGAAACATCGATTTTTAACTTTGTCTCTAACTCTTATTTGACTCCAGACAGTCACTTCTAATTTCTAAAATTCGACTGTACGTTTAAGACCGAACATTCGCGCTCGATTCTGGGACTTAATCCCTGTACTCTTATATTTTAAGACCGCGTTTCACGCATAACTTAGTTTTGTACTAAGACTTAAAGAATGAAGGTAAGATAAGTTTGAGAAAAGAATAAGCTTGAAATCGGAAATCTCATCTCGTATTTGTTGAATCTTTAATTAACAAATTCACTCCTGAGATACTACTCGCTAACAAATTAAGAGTGTAGCGATCTGTCCTTTTCGCTGACGAAGAGTGATGTAACGAACTGGTACTTTCGCTGCCAAAAGGCGTGGCAATTACGGAGTTGATTCTCGGGAATTGCAATAATCGTTAATAATTCCCGAAAATGAATTTGGCCTCTACGCTGATGAAGAGTGTAGCGGATTGGCTCTGGGCGCTGACAAAGAGTGTGGCAATCAATCAAATTCATTTTTGAGAACGCGGCTGAATGATGAAAAAGGAAGGTAGACGAGTTCAAATTAAAAGAATTAGGTTCCAGATCAAACAAGCTATTACTTCTAATCAAAATCCTTTCTCCCTCCTCTAGAAATTGCAACAATTAGAAAACGCATCTCCATTTAAATTTATTTCTGTTGATTTCATAATTGATTATCCTAATTATAATCAAATAAATAGAATTGATCCTCGTTACGAAACTTATAAAGTTCGATATCTTTTCGCTCCCAAATAATAATAATAATTATCACACAACTTGTCCAAATCTCTGATAAATTACTTAAATGCATTGACCAAAAAACGGACAAACAACAGACAGAACGTGACAAAAGCGACAATCTTATCGGACTCTAAAAGCGTGCTAGAAACTGTTTCTTCTTGGAGAATTCCACATCCCGATTATATAGTATTATTTCCTTAATTAAACATAAGCTTGCAGAAGCTACTTCCTTAGGCATTGAGATTGTGATTATTTGGATTCCTTCCCATAAGGGAGTTAAGAAGAATAAAACTGTGGATAAGGCGGCTAAATCGGTCGTTTTTCACGGTTTTAAACACCATTTTAAAATACCCTATCCTGACATGTGTATTATAGTAAAGCGGAAACTGAACAAACGTTTTCATAAATAATCCTCACGCGAGAGAGGTAACTTTTAGTTTTCCATATATAAATCTACAGCAGATAATAAACCTTGGTTTTACTCTACTTTTTTAAGGAAAAAAGAAATTGTAATGATTAATCGACTAAGAAGCGATCATTACAATTTAAATCACAATTTAGCTCGTAAAAATATCATCAGCTCACACAGCTGCCCTTGTGGTGATCCCCGCCAAGATGCAAATCATATCACTTTCCACTGCATTCTTAATTCTCAGAGCAAACTTTCTTTTGAGTCCTCTTGATATTTTTCCACTGCTCGTTAATCCCCTTGTGGTATTATGTCGTCTGCTTTTATCCTTCTTCAAATCCTGTTAGCTTACCATTTAAATTTCCCTCCTATGACCCTTACGGACAATACGGAAACTAAAGAACGCGCGTATGCGCTGAGAGATGACATAGGCCTCATCGAGTGTATAGCGACTCACACCTCATTGGCTGAAATACGAAACGGTGGAGAGTCGCCTTAAGACTTTCCACGCCTGCGCCATAATCGCAATCGTGCGCATCCCATAAAGGTGCGATTTCATTGACGCTAGAAACCAGCGGCAGCGTCAAGAAAATGTAGTGGGGGGTAGAAGTTCCGTTGAATTTTGCGGTACGTTAAAAAGTTGAGACGGTCTGAACTTTTTCCCCCACTACATTTTCTTGACGCTGCCGCTGGTTTCTAGCGTCAATGAAATCGCACCTTAACGGTTCAAACACTTGTGTCTCGACAGTGGAACGGAACTCGTGTTTCGCTATTCAAGCGTAACAGACATTCGTTTATACAAGCACGAAACGATGTTACATACAGTTCCTACGGTATTTCGCATATAACTTTGTTACGCGATCACCGAACTCTTTACCGGGTTCTTTACCCGCTTGTATAAATATTACCTAACATTGTACATACATTGTATTACGTCTTTGTAAATATATGATTGTCCCAAACTCCCGAGTCATCATTTGAACATTTGAACACGCGGACCTTAACGGCCATCTTGGTCAATAGTAGAATTCCGACCGTACGAATTCCTACAAGTAGACTCGGACCATACCAAAGAAAAAGAAGAAGATCCTCTCCGATTTCGATGAAATTAGGCTCAATCGACGCGTTTTTGCTCAAAACGACCGAATCTGGCAGAAAAAAGCGTCGCTCTGCCCCGCGACGCGAGATATTAAACGTTAAAGTTGACAGGAATCAACCCTGCTAAAAATGACCGATTGAATCCGATTGGTTTCGCATTAAATTTGGTGAAATTGAATCGGAATGAATGCGTTTTCAATCCGGTTAATTAGATGCTCGATTGGAAGTAAATCGGTTTTAATAACAAATCAATCGTTTTTAATTCGGCATTTACGGATTGATCTAAAACCGACTCAATCGGTTTCAATCGTAATAATGCCAATCCATTTTAATCAAGTATAAATAAAGTTACCGCATGAATCGTATTGAATCCGCATATATCGTGAAATTTTAATACAATACCGGAATCGGATTTAATGCGATATTTCCGGATTTATTTGAATCCGACTCAATCAGTTTCAATCGTATTAATGCCAATCCATTTTAATCGGGTAAATAAAGTGGCTACATGAATCGTATTGAATCCGCATCAATCGTGAAATTTTAATACAACACCGGAATCGGATTTAATGCAATATTTCCGGGTCCATCTGAATCTGACTCAATCGGTTTCAATCGTATCTGCGCTTAATCCATTTCAATCGAGTAATGAAAGTATAGCTATGTAAATCGGATTAAATCCGCTTTAATCATTAAAATTGTATATAGCACATAATTTTTTCATAATAAAGTTCTTACTACAGGATTTTCTTTTGGTAACGTCATGAGTTCTATATTTGCGAAACTGTAAAAAAATCCCAAAATATTGTGTAAATCAGAATAATACTTAATATCAAGAGACACGGTAGAACGCACGAGTTGCGAGTACTCGAGATTTTAAGATCTCAATAACGAGTAAACGGATCAAGTTCTAAGTAGACTTGATCGATAGCTTGGGTTTGAATTATATAATAAGAGTGTTTTTATTTTTCCGCTACGTGCCCTACGAGCGGAGATATTACGATGCAAAGTCCGAAATTTTACAATTAAGAAATGTCGTCGTCACCGTACGTACGGTTGCTTTTGCCTGGGTATTATAGATGGCTTCTTCTTCTTATAATTTAGCCATCAAGCAGGCCTGCTCAAAATAGAGGCCAGGACGAACCACTCGTCGTATAAGCCGCGGACAGCGTAAATCACCAAGGTTGTAGGCCTCGAAAGGCGCCGATACAAGAGTCACGAACTTCGTCGATACAAGACATTGAGCGGTGCGGTAAATTGCCGCGAGAGCACTCCGCGCCCCACGGCCGAGCACCGGCGTAGTCGATACGTAACGGCCCCCACTACCGCGCACAGAAGAAGGAACCAAGGGTGCGTTCGGTTTGGACGCTCACGCGCTGTAAGCGCTCACGCTTATAAGCGCTGTTTTCAATCGTTCGATTTGGTATCTGAGCGCTTACACAATAGTAAGAAATATCGTTCGTTTTGGCAATGTAAGCGACTATGAGCACGTCAAAATGGCAGACGATAGGTTATTGTGTGTTATATTTGCGCAAATAATAACATTATTAGAATTATTATTCGATGAGGAAAAATATTTAATTTATAAAATAAACTCTTTTTTAGAATAAAGCAAGCAACATTTAATTTTATTCTACAAATTTTAAAACCTAAATTACTAAGATCAAAATCAGGACGTAAAACAATATCACCTGAAAAACAATTATTTATCGCTATATGGAAAATGGCCACCCCAGATTCATATCGGTATGTCATTAATGTTATTATTACACATTGTTGTTTCAATTTTTAAATAAAATAAAAGGAAGTAAGAGAGGCAATCAAAGCCACGCGCGGTAATTAATGCGCAATCAAAATAAGTCAATAATAAAATATATATATTAGTTAATACAAATTTGGACGTTTCGACACTTTTTTTGTGTCATCTTCAGAGCGTAAAAATGAAAATAATACATGAAAATTTTAGACGATAAATTACAGTCAATCGCGATAAAATGAGTCAATTAATAGAAAAGCGCAGTCAAATCAATAAAATAAAATTCATACGAATGTTTGGTAGTCTGTCAGGATATGCCGATATGCAAATGCTCCGAATCGATCGCATCTTCGACGTTTACTCTCAGGTTGGAAGACCAAGGAGAGATTCGATCACGCTACATTAAAGCTAACGGCCAACACCACCCTGTCGGTCTCCATCGCGGCCTCCAGGAAGGCCCGAATGCATAAGATCGCATCCACAGTCGATCTGCTCTCCCGAAAGCCATCCTGACCAGTCGCCGATACTAAGTTTCCGAGACCCTGCATCGTTAAAAGGTTGTTACCCTCTGCCATGACGGCGTCAAGTATCTAACCCAGGAATTTCGCCGGAATAAATCCGTTGCCCACCGTCACCATGTGGAGGTACCGTGGTTGCAGAAGGATCAAGTCATGGATATACTTTGACTCTATTGTGGTCTTGGACGTCAAATATATATATAAGATTTGTACTTTCTCAGAGTCATGTGGAAAAAACTGCATTTTCAGTGTGATTATGTTATGATCTGACGTCAGATTCGTATTCAGCGACCCCGAAAACCCTCGAGTAACAAATTTTAGGTAAATCTGGTCAATTTTCAAAAACTCATCGGGTATACTAAATCTGCCATTTTGAATTTTGGAAAACTGACATCAGATTCGTACTCAGCCACAAAAACCCCCGAGTACCAAGTTTCAAGCGAATCGGATCAATTTGAAGAAACATCTGCCATATTGGGTCCGCCATATTGGATCTGCCATTTTTTTTATTAAAAAATCTAGTCAATTGTTAAGTAATTCAAGCTTTTGAATCCGAATCCACGGTCAGAATTCCGAAGCTAGCTCGCGCTTTTTCATTACGGCTCAAAATGTACTAAAAAAGTATGTTTTTTGAGATTAGAAAAAAAAGGAACCAACTTTTGAATTCTGACCTCGGATTCGGATTCAGCGACCCAAAATACGTAAGAATTGACTAGTCCGGTCCGCCGGACAAAAATTTCATTTTTTTGTGGGGCTGTGTTATCAGCGATCCCAAAAACCCTTTAGTACCGACTGTCATCCATATTCGATCAAAAAAAATAATTTTAGTCGCCATATTGAATCCGCCATTTTGAATTTACACTTCTTAACATCAGATTCGGAATCAGCGACCCCAAAAACCCTTTAGTACCGACTGTCATGCATATTTGATCAAAAACAATAGTTTTAGTCACCATATTGGGTCCGCCATTTTGAATTTACACTTTTTGACATCAGATTCGGAATCAGCGACCCCAAAAACCTATAGGATACATGTTTAAAAAAGATTAGTTCACTTTATTAATTTTGGCTACTGTTTCCGGGTCCCTGGCCCACTATGCAACGATCTGAACTGGATAGAGCCATCGACATGATTAGAAGAAATTCTGCCCCCGGGCTAGATGGTATGGAGTACAGAATGATTAGGGAGCTCCCAGAGGCTGGTTGCATTTGTTTACTCGAGCTGTTTGACATTGTCTGGTCTACAGATATTTTGCCGGCTGACTGGGTAAAGTATCAAGTGGTCTTCATCGACAAGGTCGGTCGAGAGAAGGTTCGGCCAATTTCTCTATCAAATTCAGCAAGATACAAAATAGCTTCAGGAAAGATAAATCATGCGTCGATAACCTGGCTAAAATTACTTCGGGCATTCGATCATCTATGTGCGTGGGGGAATACACTTTGGCGGCTTTCTTGGACGTTTCGTAAGCGTACGACAACGTGGATTATTGCATCATGGTGGATAAATTGAAGGCACTTAAATGCCCTTCAGGTATAATCAAATTTATTAGTAAATGGCTTTACCTGAGAACGGTACGATTCATCATCAATTCACAAGAATTTGTTAATCGTCTTCTTTATAAAAGGCTCCCGCAGGGTGCCGTTCTGAGTCCAGCATTGTATTCTCTGTACACTGAAGGTCGTTGTTCTGATTTACCAGAGGGTATAGAGCTATGGAATTTGCTAATGACATTGGTCTTTATGTGTCTGGCCCTAATCAACAGCGTAATCGGCTTCTCCTCCAACGTGCAGTTAATTTGATCGCCGAAAAATTGAGTAAGATCGGTCTTGATATCGAGCCGAAGAAGACTGTTCTTGTGGAATTTTCCAAATGTGGTGGCTGGGATAGAACTCTGAGTATTCAGGTCCAGAATTGTACGATACATATAATAGCAGGGAGGCTAAATTCCTTGGAATCTAGTTGGACAACGGCCTCAGATTTTATCGTCAGATTCAAGAATGAGAGGAAAAGTTAATAGAGCAAATTCCATTTTGAAATATTTATGTAAGGTCTCGAAGGGCATGGAGGTTAACACGGCCCTTATGCTGTACAAGAGTCTAGTGAGATCTATAACTGATTACGGTAACTTTGTGTACTATCCCAAGGACAGTGCTTACCAGCTTAAGCTGGAAAGAACCCAATATATGGGTATTCGTACGGCTTTAGGGTACAGAAACAGTACTCCCAACAATGTTATTGTCGCGGAGGCCAAGGTGAGATTGATTAGAGATCGGGCCAAGATGCTTGCTAGGAACTTCGTTGGTAAAGCCATTGCGTACAACGATAATGGTTTGTACGGCAAGTTGCAGCGACTTTACGAACGGGAAAACTTTGCCCGTTATCGCCAGCTTATGTACAGATTGTCGTTATTGTCTGTTGTTTGGAAAAAATACTTCCCATTCAGAGATAGAATAGGCCAACCTAGAAAATTTGAGATTTTCCAAGGGTCCTTCGGTGCACACACATATAAGGCTGTGGTTGACACTTCAATTGGACAACTTAGAAAGGCGAATAACAGGTATTCTGACAAGGCATTCATCTGCGATGTTATCTCCTAAATATGAATTAAGAACTTCTTCGGAGATCATTTTTACTGACGGTTCATATGATGAGACGAATTGCGCCACTGGCGCCAGTATTGTTATTAGCAATCAGAAAATTGCGTATAAGATGAGTCTTCCGAAAATATGCTCATCTTTCACGGCCAAAGCGTTCGCTATCAAGTCTTTGGAATTAATGATCCTTCAGAGGGACCACAGAGATAGACATATTGTGATTCTGTCTGACTGTAAATCATCTTTTGAGGCGATTCGCAATAATCAATTAAATAAATTAAATGTACACAAGAACCGTTACATTACGGAGGCTAGACTTCATTTTTATAGTTTGGAGAGGAACTACGATAGACGAGTCGTGCTTGTTTGAATTCCGGCTCATGTCAGTATCGCGGGGAATGAGATGGCCAATGGCCTTGCCAAGGAGGCTGCGCGTGAGAAAACGAACCGTGGAGGTGCCCATCGGGGATCTGATGATGTACGCTAGGAAAGCGTATATATTATATAAAGCGAGATATATTTCGTGACACTTATTAATAGATTGAGAGCCAATCATTACAACTTTGGTGTTTCCTTAAAGAGAAAGGGCTATGTGGATAAAAAGAGGTGGGAATGTAGCCATGAGCGTGAGAATTTGAACCACATTATACGACGATGTAGTAGATACAATGATTGGAGAGTGAATATGGACGAGGACCTCAGAGCGGAGAGGTACGTCGCGTCGCGACGATATGCACAGTCTTATTATGAGAAGAGAATGGAACACTATATATAGTTTTTAAATTAAAAAAAAATCGGCAAAATTATATAGTTGTGTTTTGTGTGTATTAATTTTGAGTTGTTTATTTGGGCTTAATTCAGTTTGTGTCAGTTTACCCTATCGGGCATAAGGTACCGTAATTTTCCCTCACCCGAGGGATCTTCAAAAACCCCCCTCGCGTTCGCACGCGAATGTGAGAGTATTGCGCATGTACATACTATGGCAGTGCAATACGTATGACGAGGAGAGAGAGAGAGAGAGAGAGAGAGAGAGAGAGAGAGAGAGAGAGAGAGAGAGAGATAAATTTATTTTATGCCCAAGCCTTAGCTAAAGGGCAAGGTACAACATAACATGTG
>NW_020211855.1:5000-16996 GCF_003070985.1 Temnothorax curvispinosus | reverse complement strand
GAGACCGGAAAGCGAGCACACCAGGAAGAGAGGGAGAGAGAGGAGAGAGGAGATGGGGGGGAAAAAGGAGGGAGAGAGAGAGGGAGAGAGAGAGAGAGAGAGAGAGAGAGAGAGAGAGAGAGAGAGAGAGAGAGAGAGAGACTAGACAGAGAGAGAGAGAGAGAGAGAGAGAGAGAGAGAGAGAGACTAGACAGAGAGCTCAGAACTAGAGAAATAAGAGAGGAATATCACGGAAACATTGAAGAGGAAGGAATGGCTGACTATTAGATGCATATACAACTATATCAAGAGAATAGGCAAAATTATATAAAAGAAGAGAGCTAGAAACATTATGGATTCAGCAACGCTGTGCTATATAACCTCAAGGAGAGGTTAAAGGCACATACTTTCCCTCACCCGAGGGATACAACCTCTAAAAAAAAAAAAAAACATCGCGTTTGCGCGTAACACCGTCGTCTCTCATTGTTAAATACTACAATCATTTAATTCCGAATTTCGGTCGCGTCACGCAAGGACCGAAGTGCCACGAAATTAGAATGTAGGTGTCACAAGAGGCGAAATATCAGCGGGTCGGAGATATGTAGTGACAGTCGTAACCGTTACTATGTTTACGCTAGCGTAAACGTACGCTAGCTTACTTCTGTAGTAACTTACGATAATTCACTCATTTACGCGGAGTAACTTATCGTAAATTACTACAAAATCCTATTTACGCGGAGGATTACCGTAAGTTACTACAGAAATAACGCTCGCGTAAACGTAGTATATGTGTATATATTTGTGATCATCAATATATCATATAATATATACACTTCTCACAAAATTTAAAGGAACAACTAAATTTTTCTTAAAAAATAGGCAAAATTTAAGCAGCCGTAACTTTGTTAAGAATGAACGAAATTTAAATTTAAAAAAAAGATTTTAAAGCTTGAAATCTCTACTTTCGAAACGTTACTATTATTTTTTAGTTTCTGTGAGTTTGGTAATTTTTACATATAGAAAACTACGAGCTGAACAAAATAAAAAATTTTCCTTTCACTTTGTGGGCCTGTGTGCACAAAACAAACCTGCAAAAATTTTCGATTTCCTAACGTGAAAGCTTGAAGTTTTCCTTGCAAAATCTTTTTTTAGAAATGTTTCTACATTTTTTGTTACTGAGTTATCGCGGAATGAATAAGAAATGAGCATTTTGACTTTGATTGCTCATAACTCCCTTAAAAAGCATCGTATCGCAATTCAAAACAGATTCTTAAAGCTAAAACTTTGCTTTAATGAACAATATAATTGCCAAATTTTTTTTAAATAACATGTAGACATGATACAAATAGATGAAAATAATGTAAAAATTAGCGATTTTTCCCTTTTTCATTTTGACTAGAAAAAATTGTGCAGAACAACAACACAAATTTATTCTTTACGTTTTTTTTTTGTACTTTTAAGTGCCCTGCATTTACAAAAAATTTGCCAAATAACTGTAAGATTTTTTTCATTGTGGCCACTATGGTTTTATGGTTTTATGGAGCAAAACGTACAAAAGATTGTCAAATTGCTTAAGGTAGTCCTTTCGTCGACACATCTAGTCAAGTAATAATCAGCCATGAGGTAATTGAAAACAAACATATTGACAAACATTACACAACATCCCAATATAACATGATTTTACACGCACGATTTAATCGTATTTTATTATTTACTAATTAAAAAAATATCACAATAGTAGTGCGGTTGGACTTGATTTAGGTTAGGTCAGGCATGACAGTACGGGCTGCGTTCGAAAGCATCATTCGGGTGTGCTCTCTTCTCCTTCTAACTTACTAAGATAGAAGGAAAGGAGAGTGTGCTTGTGTGCGCTCGGGTGATGTTTCCGAACGCAGCCACGAGTAAAGCAATATGCAATTGGATCCATTACTTATTTAACCTCATATATCAGAGCAAAACATTCGGGACCGCAGGGGGGAGTGATCCGCGCAATTCCTTGGGCCCAACGCACCCACGGGATACCGAGTTCAATACATCGCGGACATACACACACAGTTACACATACGCACAGACATACATATAATCAAGAGAGGGACTTTGGCCAGTCTTTCCTCTCTTGATTGACTCAGATGTGTCTTCCGTTGTACGAGGTAAAGAAGGATTTTATAAAGTAAAAGAAAACATAAGGAATCATTACGCTATATAGCCCAAAGAGAAAAATTGAACGAGGAAAAAAAGGATTATACAAAGTAGAAGAAAACCACAGATCAAGACCAAACTACGCTATATAGCCCAAAGGCGGGGCTGAAGGCGTCAATAACTCCAACCGGAGTTAACAACCACCAAAAAAAAAAAGCAAAACATTCGGCAAGCCCTTATTTTCAAGGTACGTACGAAATCCGGAAACTTCAGGGAATATTTTAAGACATGAATAATATATTCATCTGATCGCTAAGTACATGTATTATTCGTTGAAAACCTCGGCCGTAGCGATTTGCATCATTCTATCTTTCTCGTTCATTAGATGTAAACAAGGATAGAATGACAATAGCACGCTCTGCGAACGCACATTTAGAATAACTTTTATTTCTTGTAAAGTGTCGGTAACCTCACCTGATTTTTCGCACACATGCCCCTTATTACTGTATATTTAACATATCAAATTTAGGTACCTATCTAATACTTGTTCTCACGAAAGGACTATCTTAACCC
The DNA here is from genome assembly GCF_003070985.1 of Temnothorax curvispinosus. Lineage (NCBI taxonomy): Eukaryota > Metazoa > Arthropoda > Insecta > Hymenoptera > Formicidae > Temnothorax > Temnothorax curvispinosus. The sequence continues at coordinate 14,305 of NW_020211855.1, read as the reverse complement.
TTAAATGCCACACCTCTCAAGAATCTCGTAAATGACATGAGAGGTCTAAAAGACCCCAGCATGAAAAATGCCTTACTCATTGATTTTTTTATCTTTAGTTATGAAAATTTTTTCAATGTTGTTCAAGGCTTAGAAAAGAGAATAAAATGCTTATATTGTTAAAATTTCAATTTCAACATAGTATAAAAAATTAAGTAAACTGAGTACTGCTAAGTGTACAAACGGATAGGTCAATCACTCAACTATCATCAATGGGAGCATGAGCTCCATTTTTGGCAAGAACATTTGAAAAAATATCATTGTAAAGGGTCTGGGGTCCGTTGGACCCCAGGGGGCATTTAAGGGTTAAGCGAGGGTACGTAAAATTGTGTTTTGGGAACTGTTAGGGGAACGAAAAAATCTTACATATTCTTACGTATTTTGAGTTGTAGAATCCGAAAATGGCCATAAAAAATTATGTCTATAGCGGAGAAAACATAGAAAATGAAGGAAAATGCGGAAAAACATGAAATTGTTTAAACTCCCAGACGTAATTTTTTTACGTTTTCTTACTTGTTTAATTATGTAAGTAAAAAACAAAGAATTTTCAAAGGCTTATAAATGAATTATTTATTTATAAATCACAATTTTATGTAAATTTTAAAAACTATAAGATTTATAATATTTATATACATCACATATATTTATTCGTGGCAATAATTACAATAATTTAATCTTCATCACTATTCCCGTCAATAATTGGGTCAATTTTTCCAATTTCAAAAATCTTTGTTAAGATTTCTGCTGTTCTTACTATTCTTACTAAACACCAGGCATGTAAAAGAATAATCGCAGAAACTTGTAAACAATAATCAATAGTCCTAATAAGTCCATTCGCACATTCACACGCAAAATTCCAGTGTACCCAACAGAATTAGATTTATATTGGACATAGCACTTGTATATTTTTTTATTGATATGCCGGGATCTAATTTGAAACTTCAGTAATTCAAAATTCTCTCTTAAATAACTAAGACCTTGTACACATTTTTGGGATGAATTTGGTCGCCGAGTAGTCAACAAAAAACATTTAAATAAACAAGGTTTATTCCAGACTTTAAGTAAAGAATAGGAAAAGATCCCTCTCTCGAAACACAATCACCCACTTAATCGAGTCAATGCCACGTCGTTACGCAGCAGTCATCATTTCTAAGGGTACCAAATATTAAATATTACTATCAGTTTTTTTAATATTTTCTAGTGATTCAATTAATTTCTGTGATTTGAAGTAACTTGAAGTTGGCCCGATATTTATGATCATACGTTTTTTGTTTTTTGTTAAATAAAGAAATAATTATATGCTATTTTTTATCATTAACAACTGTTAGAAAAGAGCAATTTCTACTTTATCGATATCGATCTCTATACTCTCTGAACCCTATACGGTCGGTATTTGCATTAACTGGATAGAGCTTCCACTAGATGACTTTCCCTTTTTTTTACTTCACTTTTTCTTTGATACTCGCTGTAACAAGTAAGCTCAGCTCGCAAATAATAAACTGAAATCTTTTTATGAACCATAATTTGGCTGTGTCAATTCCTTTCTGCGTACCACTTAACAACATTTATTCATAGTAAAATATGTTATTCTCTAAGTGGTGATCGTGGCGCAGAGATTTGGATTTTATACTAGTATTTTCAAACAAATGTAGTACATATACACATGTACGCACATCTCTTCAAATCACACGTAGCAGTGCCCAAGTGCTACGTGTAGAAGAAAAACGAAATTTAAAATGTGGTCAGCTGGACTCGAACCCGAGTCTTCGCAGTTACAAGTCTGGCACCTTTGCCATGACCAAACTGCCATTCCACTGATTTTTCTGGCCAAATCCCATATAAGGTTTCCAATGGGAACCAGTTTCTTCTCTAAATACAGAGAGGTTCACATGGTTCACATATACTCTCGGTGGGTTGTCATCACCTTCCAAGAAATAGCGATCGAATAAAAACCGACAATTTTTGGTTTTCAGATTTGAACTCAGATCTCTCAGGCCCATTCAAGCTCATTAGACCAGTACACATTTTTCTATGCCACAATCACCACTCCAAGAATATAAAACCACTTATTCTCTAAGTATGGTTAAAGTTAATCATTTTTTTGGTTTTTTTTTCCTAAACCTAAAATATGGGAAAAAATCTGCCTGGTCCAAAACTTTTAATCGTGACTGTATGTGGCAGATTTCCTAACCTCAAAATTGCCTCAGAACAAAATTTTTAGCACTTTATAACTTTTACTCTACTTGAGAGCGATTTTAACTTCCACATTCGTGTTTTACGCACCAAAATACACAATATTGAAGTTTTAACCAAATTGGTGAGAAAACCACTTTCCTTCAAATTTACTGTCGGCGGTGTCCAATCGCGCGGTGTCTACTCGTGTGGTGTCCAATTATGCGGTGTCCAATCGAGCAGCGTCCAATTATTACGTGTCTAAACGGAGGTTACCCGTTTTAGTCCAGTCATTTTAGACGAAAATATGGCTTCTGTGCAAAAAAATTAGATCCTACTTTTTTTAATCGCTTTATTTCATTGTTTTAAATAACATATTAAAAATAGAGAACGATATCGGCAGGGCTAAAAAAGTTATTCAAGATGAATGGTCACGAAAATCAGTTTTTTGCGAAAATCTCGTTTTGTATGGCTCGGAGGTCAATTAAGGTGGTTACAAAAAAAGAAAAATCATGAAATTTTTTACAAAAATGGTTCTATTCATTTTTCACGTACGATGAACCGTTTGCGAAATACAAAGTGACGAATGTGTACGTCGAGCGTTGTATCCATTTCCGCACTACATCTGAGGTAAGATACAAGGCGCGTAAAGCTAACTTTACACTAAAATTTATTTTGCTAATAATAATTACATAACAATACTAATAACGATAAAAAAAGTAGGATCTGATTTTTTTGCACAGAAAACCTAAAATGACTTGACTATTTGGGGGCCGCTAAATCCCTCTTATCTTGCTAGACTCTTTGCGTTTCAGACTTTGCATCATTATCTCCGCTCGTAAAATACGGTGACAAAAAATAAAAACCCTTTTATTATACAATTCTATATATATAATATTATATAATATTATATAAAATATTATATATTATATAATTTTAAACTTACTCTAAACTTGGTCGGTTCACGTATTTACCGTATTCACCGTTATTCACCGTTATTAAAATTCAATAATCTAAGTATCTCTCAACTCGTCGGCTTACGTATAGACACACTGTCTCTCGCTGCAGATACACTTACAATTAGCGCGAGATAAAAAACGCGTCACCGATTTCAGTAACGCACAACGTCCAATAGATGCGTGCGCCGCGGGAATTACGCCGAAGATTAGTGGCTTGAGATACGTATATGCGCTCTCTGGCGCTTGGCCCAAGAATATTGTAACGCGATTGGTGAATCGGCAGAGAGATGCTGCCTCGACCTGCAATAACCGGCAGTCATTCAGAGGCCTAAAATAAAGTCGTTCCATATATCAAAACGTGTTTGGCTTGCATCACCCGTATCCCTTTCCTTGCCCTCATATCCTGTCAGATATTTCCCCGTGCAAAGAATGTCATAAAAACTGACTTATAAAAAGTCAACTTATAAAAATTTCTTAATAATAATTTCGAAATAAATAGACAACTTATAGAAAAATTATAATATAATCAGAGAGAAACCTGAGAGCGGCTATCGGTTGATGCTGTCCCCTAATAGCTCCCGCACATGGGACGCGGAAGCGCTTGCCGCGTGACAGTTAAGCAGGAGCGACGCGGTAGCTAATCAAAGTTTGATCGAGTTTAACTTTTTCTGCGCGGCGGAATATTTGGTTGGCTATGACACCAACTTCCATCGCGCGGCAAGAGTTACCGCATTTCGTGTGCAGAAGTTATAAGAAAGTGCAACTCAACTATGTCCGTTTCGTTCGGTAACGGTACATTGTTCGTGTCCGTGCTATATGGTTCATGTCCGAACTACTCAGATGAAAGATAGTCAAGATGATTGTTCATCCTTATCTAATTCATTTATTCATCTCATTTGACTCTCATCTCGACTATCTTCCATCTGAGTAATTCGAACACGGACACGAACCATGTACCGTTACTGAGCAAAACAGACGCAACCGTTGAGTTGCACTTTCTCAAGAGACAGGCCAAAAATGCGACTTCCGCCGGCTTCAGAAAGAACAAAGGGACGTGGCCGCTATCAGGTTTCTCTTTGTTATAATTAATAATAAGTCTTACCTTCTTAGCTAGATTTGCATCTATAGTTCCTAATCCCCCACTGAACATTATAGGCTTGATCCATTCTCGCCTAACCCCTGCATCATCCGTCGCTCCATAAGAACGTACGAAACCAGATATTACAGGCTCTCCAAATTTGTTTCCATAATCAGAAGCACCGTTGCTGGCTTCGATTATTATTTCTAACGGCGATGCTAAGTTACCAGGATAAACTTTATCTTTTTCTTCCCATGGCAAATCATAACCTGAAAAATATAAACAATTGGCACACTGCAAAGAATAATAAAATAACAATGAGTGCGTTTAAGAGACGCAACCGTTGAGTGAGCGCTCAGTGATTCTTAATACGATTGATTCTTGCCTTTGGTTCTTCTCCGGATCTAAAGGCCGAACACATAGAAAAACTTAAGCAATAAGACGTTAACAGTAAACAAATCATCCAATGACAATCAAAAACTTAAGACAAAACGTAAGCAGTAGCGAATCCATACCGTTGATTTCCTTACTTCTTTTCTTACGTCTTACTGCTTAAGTTTTCCTATGTGCCCGGGCCTTAAGTGTAAAAACCAATCATAATAAAAAGTCATTGAATGCTCACTAAGCTGCTTTTTCTCCTGAACGCAGCCAATGACTACGTTTACACAGTCCAATTTACACTGAAGGGAGCTTTCCAGCAAACAACACAAATCGACACAAATGTCGTTTTGTCTTTGTTACTCATTGCCAAAAAAGAAAGATAGAACGATACTTGTGTCGGCTTGTGTCCGCGCTTGCTGGAAAGCTTCCGATGTAATAACTTCGTCGTAAAAGAGCGTTTATGTGGCATTTAACATCAGTAGTTATAACATCAATGTTATAACTTCGGCGTAAATCGAGCCGTGTAAACGTAATCGTAATCAGTGGCCCCTATTTATAGTCGAAACTTATTTTGAAGACCGCCTTAAGTTTGGTCTTAAGGGGATCCTATAGTGGCAGTAATTACCGACATTTAGTTAAAACCTAACCACTTTTAATTGGCTTTACGGAATTGCAAAAATTTGGTCTAGAATTAAAGTACGCACAAAAATCTAGAGGGCTAGATCGGTTTTAACTTCCAAAACGAAAAAAAAATTAAAAATTTGGGCACATAGAGCTGTCACTAATGACAATTTGGTTATACAAAAATACTGCAGTTTATGAAAATCTAGCCCTCTAGGGAAAACATTATCGTGCAATTACAACTACGATAGAAGTCTAGAAAAAAAGTGTCAGTGTTTTAACTTTTATACATGCGGAATGACAAGAAGAGCAGTATGGCGTGTAGCGAGCTCGATGACGCACCAATCGAAACAAGGACAGATGCCTCTCGTTAGACAAGGGCAGATATAGGCCGGTAATATAGAAAATGATAGAAAACGAATTAGAACGGAATTAAAAATGTTCGACATTATCGACGTCGAGGAAGTTCGGCCTTCGCTATAGGATCCTCTTAAGGCGTCCTCTAGATTTATAGTCGATAAATGAGACAAAACTTGAGAAAAAACTCAAAACATGACTTATCGAAGATAAACTTATTTCAGAACGTCTTGACATGTTTCATAAACGTATCTTATTTGGCATAAGCATGTACTTAAGCTTATGTTATTAGATATGATTCCATATTAGTCAATTAAAACGATCTTATTTGACGTACACGTTAGCAAATAAGACGCGTACGTACATATATATGCTGTCTTGTAAAAGTTAAAGAGAACGAAAAAGTGATCTGTAGCGCAATTTGTATTGTAGGAAAATTGTGCTAAAATATTAGTTGAATTGAGTCCATTATTATGATAGACGTTGATTTTATACCTTGATGGTGTCTAGAAATATTAATTATTCACGAAAGCAATAACAACAAAATAAATTTTGGTAAATTTTATACTCGTATTCAGCAATCCCTAACATTTTAAAAAATAATTAAATTAAATATGTTCTTCTCACACACAAAAAAGATTAGACACTAAAAGGATTAATTAATATTTAATCTAAATATATCATAATAAAAATTATAATAGCAATTAAAGTTTTTGGAAGTGGTGGACAAACCAGTTTATATTTTTAATGCAAACTTTACTTCGAATTTTTATATTTGTTGTCAGTCATCAGAGGATTTTTTCTGCAGATATTTGAAGACTGGTAGATAATGGATTTTCTCATGATTGAGCGCATACACGATTCTCTCTATTTAGATACTAACTTTTTGAATTTTGTTACACTAAGACTTTACTGAGTATGGCGATCTCTCTGATAATGAAGTTTTTAACAAGGCAAGAATTAAGATTATGCAATATAATTATAATTAAATTATCGTTTGGGAATATTATATATAACATTAACATAATTATTTTTTAAGGTAATTATGAAGAAGAGGGGCTGTTAGAAAGTGCGTACAAGAATTCGGAGCGCGACACATGTGCGACACATGTGCGACGGATGGCACGCACGGAATTCCAGAGCGCGAAGCGTAAACAAGGAGTGGGGGGCGAAAAAGCCTCGATCGCAATGCGCGACCGAATAGATAAGTCAGTCGTTCACAATATCCGAAAACGAGCGGACATATCACGGAGTCAGCGTGTTAGAAACGGGCAATAAGAATCGTGAAGAGATTGAGTATACGAACATTGTGGAAGTAAGTGGCAATTCGGTAGAATGCTCACAGATAGCATCGGTATTACAGTTCCCTAGTTATCTTTAACGTTCAGTGTTTCGCGAGCGCTGCGATGATCACGTTGCGCCCAGCGCCGGATAAAGGCACGAACCGACGATACTGCGCAAGCGTGAGTGTGTCGGGACGGGCGTGAAGCCCGCCGATCAAGCAATCATCTTCCGGCTAGCGAGGCGGACAGTTACATTCTTTACATCGGCGTCGTATAATTGCTGCGCGACTGAAGTCCTCCAGACTATTGAGTCTGAGACAGATCACCGGGACGTCTCCGTACTACAAGAGGAGGCATTGCAACCCTGCTCAGAGGCGATTGAAACAACCTCGCTCAACGCGACGGAAGGATGGATGAACATAGACATTGCAACGTGGCATCGTCATAAAGGAACGAAGCGGCCATCCTATCTATCGGAAAAGGTTCTTACAGTTTTGGTCGTTGACCATCATTACAATTATCAACGGCGGATGCAACCAGGTAACTTACGGTTTTGGTCGTTGACCATCATTACAATTATCACCGGCGGACGCAATCGGGTAAAATATAGAATTCGTGTAACTTAAAGATCACGTACGGGATTAATCGGCATCTATCAATAGGATTATGATGAACGCAAGGTTCTCATAAAAGGCAATAGGATTATGATGAACGCAAGGTTCTCATAAAAGGCAAAGGATTATGATGAACGCAAAGTTCTCATAAAAGGCAAGGAGCGTTGGATATCGTCCTCGCATTTGGCACGGAGCGAAGGATATCGTCCTCGCATTTGGCAAGGATCGAAGGATATCGTCCTCGCATAAGACACGGCGCGATAGATATCGTCCTCGCATAAAACACGGGATAACGGATTGTATACTCGTATAAAGGATACGTAGCTAAATAAATCTTATGGAATTAATTATCTATCTGCACTCGGTTGAACTTAAAGTCATTTGGAATGGTGGCAATCTTCGAATAAAATCATCTTGCATTATCGATGCACTCGTTACTCGGATATTCACGCATAGTCAGTATTATCTTGCATTATCGATGCACACGCGATTCGGCTATTTACGTATGATCTGTATTATCTTAACAACATAGTGCGATTCAACCCATGGTTATTTGCCCGCTATCAACGTTTACGAAACAACGGATTACATGCAAAAGGTTCATTATCATTTAATCACGTTCGCTATTCATTTATCGAAAGAATCTACTACTCCATTGAAATAATTATATACCTGGATTGATTGCAAAAGTTACAGTATCAATGAATAGAAAGAAAGTGCATTATATTGAATTCACAGAATCCCACACGATATATATATACATCTAACGATTATTTGCGACGAATCACTAGTCGATAACGTACTTCAACTTATTCATTCTTGCTATATTTATGTAATGTGATTTGAACACGATGTTTAATTTGTCTGATCCTTTCTTCAAACCGACTTAAGTAATGAAATCACTGAACTGTTTCTCTGCTCGAAATACAAATAACGGAAATCTTAGTTCTTACAATCATTTATGATGAGAGATTAACTTCTTGTAGTGACAAATGAGAAAGGATTATGCATTTATAATTCAACATTATCTTCTCTTGTATTGATGCTATGTGTTCTCTGTACAACATTTATTACAATATATTTATAGATTATAACATAACTGCCCTGGAAATACACAATCTCTTTACCGACGTAACAACAAGAAAAGTGTCTTTCCCTATTCTGTAATTCTTGAGCTCAGGCTCCTGCGCGAGCTTGTGCATTTCAAACAGGGGCTTTCTTACCAATTTGGCTGAAACTTCACAATTTTGTATATTTTGGTGCGTAGAACATAAATCTGTAAGTTAAAATTGTTGCTCTCAATTTTAGGAAAAACGTTATTAAGTACTAAAATTGACTGTTGCGTGGTTAGAATGTCTGTTATACCAACATGATGTAGACGCACATGATCATGCGTAGTGACGTAAAAGTACATGGAATTATAGTAATAGTGCAGTATAACAGCAACTTTTCATAATAGTCTGGCGCCCTTAATTGCTATTATTTGACTTTGTATTTATATAGACTTTTTAATATACTAATTATTTTCTGCTTTAAAGAAAGCATTAACTCTATTCCTATTATATTTCTTAACTATATAGTTAAAAAAGATAATAGAAATAAAGTTTATGCTTTTTTTAAAGCAGTGTTACGTCCAACCCCAGGATTTGAATGAGAAAAACTAGGAAGCAAAGAAAAGGCTAACCAGAGGGGTAGGGGTAAGAAAGGACGCAAGCAGATACTTACTCTGTTGCTCGCAGGTACACGCTCTGAAGCGCGTGGCACGAGCCGAGCGCACTTTCAATGGCTCAAAAAGGGTCAA
>NW_020211854.1:0-4098 GCF_003070985.1 Temnothorax curvispinosus | reverse complement strand
AGTCCCCACGATTTACGGACACCCTGTATATATATATATATATATATATACGAATTATTATCGACGAATTCTCAATTGACACAGTACTTCAATTTATGTATGCTTTGTATAATATTGCTGTATTTATGTAACATGTGTTTTGAATCATATGTTTAACTTACATGATCCTTTCTTGAAACAGAAACAAAGATTGAAATCACTTGGTTGTTTTTTCTGGTTGAGAAGCAAAAATAACAGACTTCTGTTTTCTTAAACTTAATCTTGATGAGAGATTAACTTCTTGTCGTGAAATATTAGAAAGGATTATGCAAGAATAATTCAACATTATCTGATTTTGTGTTTATGCTATGTGTTCTTTGTAAAACATTTTATTCCGATAAATTCGCTGATTATAACATAACTGCCACGAAAATACACAATCTCTTTACCGACATAACAACAAGAAAAGTATCGTTCCCTTTTCTATAATTCTTGAGCTCAGGTTCTTGCGCGAACTTGTACGTTTCAAACAGAGAGTCTGCATTGTAGTAGTCCTATAGGGCTATACTAAATAAATAAGGCCTTTGGTACACAGCGTGCTTATCAGTCAATCTTTATTGCGTCTTCTCCTGCTCACATACATACGTATACAGGGTGTCCAAAAAATCGCCTATTCTACTTCGGGAGGTGATTCGGGACCCAAAAACAAGCAAAAAAGTTCATACAAACATAGGTCCGGAAATGAGCCGTTTCCGAGTTATAGCCACTTTTATGTTAAAAAATCGTAAATTTTTATTTTCAATTTTTTTTAATTACAATTACCAAATTCTCTCAAGTTTCTGTCTACATTTCGAAAAGACGCTATTCCCGGTACATCTCGATTTGGAAAAGACTGGATGTATAATCTTCTTGCCTTGGCAGCATTACTTTGAGCAAGACCATACATAAGATGCATATCAGCTAATTCATTAAAATTTAAACGATCCATTGATGAATACGGAAAGATTAGATACAACCTAAAAGTAAGGTGTTGTTAAATAATAATTTGAAACTTATTGGCTACGTTTACACTCAGCGACCTGATCGCGGCCTGACCTATATTGTGACCCGAAGTAGGTCTAGTCATCATTTGTTTACACCAAAAGAAACTTAAAAATTGACGGGATCGTATTTGGGATCGCCCTGAATTGCAGCGAATCCGAACAAGCAAATGAAGCTTTTAGGTCATTTTAGGACGCGTCGCGCTTGATCGCGCGTTTACATCGCAAATGATAACGGCCGATTTCAGGTCGGGTCACTAAAATACACGGTCTGATCTGAAGCCAGGTCCGGTCGTCTATCAACTGCTTACAGCAGGCGGGCTAAATAATTTAGGTCGAATTTGAGGTACAGGCCGCGGCCTAATTTCAGGGTGTAAACGTAGCCATTGAAAAGCCGTGATTTACTTACTGATTTTGAATAGGCGTGAAAACAACTGATTTCAAGTAGCCGTGAAAACAACTGATTTTGAATAGCCGTGAAAACAACTGATTTCAAGTAGCCGTAAAAACAACTGATTTCTTTTAAAAATAATGTAATCGTTACAAATATTGAAAAATTGAAAAAAAAATAAAAAAATTAAAAATATTTAAAAATAAAAATTTTTAATTTAAAAAATAATTAAAAAAAAGGGATGTTAAGCGGATTCTAAATTACGATTTTTGAACATAAAAGTGGCTATAACTCGGAAACGGCTCATTTCCGGACCTATGTTTGTATGAACTTTTTTGCTTGTTTTTGGGTCCCGAATCACCTCCCGAAGTGGAGTAGGCGATTTTTCGGACACCCTGTATATGCGCCATCCGCGCCATCTCCCCACTCTGCTTTCGCAGCACACTACATCTCTCCTTTTTTTATAAATAATGTCGATTGAACTAGTAATTAGTAAGTGGTGAGATAAGTAATTAGATTATCAATTTTGACAAAATAAACATGTAAATAATCTAGTAATTATATAGACTTAATAAAGAAACATAATAAACGAATCATAGATTATTATCAGTCAATAAACTAAATCAAAGATTTCTTACAACTCACAATAACAATCCAACATCTACATTTCCGACCCTAGCGTTTAGTGCTACTTTGGTATACTATGTAAATTAATCCTCTCCTCCTGATTCTCCCTCGGCTTCACTATCAAGTACTCTTTTTATGTTATTTCTGTTGTTGTCACTGCATACTGTCCATTCTCCTTCTTTCTTTTTGAGGTGAACTATGTTCCTTCTATACTCTTTACCTGTTTCTTCATTTCTAACTTGAACGTGCCGTTTACTCTTACCACTGTATGTGGTGTAGGGTCAAAAGTAGATGTAGTCTTGTTTTCTTTAGTGACGTTCTCAATATAAACTTTTCCTCCTTCCATTACCTCATTGTCTGTTGCATGTCTTTTTCTATCGCTGTATTGTTTTCTTTTCTCCTTATTCTCCTTGTCTTTATTTCTAGTTTTTGGATCCACTGGATGATTTTCCAAGTCTAACCACGAAGGTATTTTATCGCGGAACTGTCTGCCGTAGAAAAGTTCAGAAAGTGTTTTCCCCGTTACTGAATGTGGGATACTGTTATACATCATTAAAAATTGTAAGAGGTCCTGTTTCCAATCTTTCTTTTCAATCTGGCTTATTTTGTGTCGCTTCAATATATCCCTATTCTGTCTTTCAACTTCGCCGTTCATTTGGGGCCAATAAGGTATGGTAGTGTGGAGTACTATTCCATTTTTATTACAAAAAGTTTTCATCTTATTACTTATGAATTGTAGGCCATTGTCTGCTGTTATAGTATTTGGGAATCCTAGTCTTGAAAAAATTTCTTTCATCACTCCAATTGTGTGTTTCGTGTCAGTGGTTCTCATGATTTTGATTTTCTTGTAGCGACTATAGTAATCTACCATGACAAATAAATAATCTGAACTAGGTAGTGGTCCTATAAAATCAATGGCAACATTGACCCATGGGGCTGTTGGAAAAGTTCGTCGTTTCATGGGATTTGGTGGGTTAGGAGCTGACACGAGCGTGCAACCTTTACAGCATCTCACCATCTTCTCCGCATCCTTGTCTATCTTGGGCCACCAAACCTTAGTACGAAGACCTTTCATGGGTGTAATCCCTGGGTGACCTTCATGCGCTGCCTTTGGGACTCACTCTCGTAGTTTAATAGGAATTACCAATTTGTTTCCTTTTAGTAGAATTGTATCCTGGAAGCATAGTTCCTCTTCGAAAATCTTGTAATTATTGACTTTTTCGTCCCACACTCCATCCACTATTCCTTTCTTGACTTTTAAAATTTCTCCGTCTTTTCCTGAATGTCTTGTAATCTCTTCTAGTGACACTGCGACTGGTAGTGTGTAGTCAATCAGTTAGTTTATATAGTTTTCGTTATCAAATGGCTCGGACTGGGAGGTGTCACATAATCTTGATAGTGGGTCAGCTATGTTGTTCTTTCCCGGACGATATAACACCTTATAGTTGTATGCCTGTAGCCTAAGTACCCATCTTTCGATTCTGGCGCACGGCTTTGATTTTTTCCCAAAGATCGTTTCCAACGGCTTATGGTCACTTATTAAATTCCTTTTAAATCAAATTCCTTTTTTCCATAAAGATAAATTTTGAAATGTTCTATTGCCCACACAAGTGCTAGAGCTTCTTTCTCAGTTTGGCCGTATCTTTTTTCACAATCGGTGAGACTTTTATTACCATAAATTATTATTCTGGGGCCCTTTGAATTTATTTGTATTAATACTGCGCCCAAACCTACAGGGCTCGCGTCAGCTATGACCTGGATCTTATCGTCAGGGTCGTAGTACCCCAGCGTTTTAATGTTGGTAAGAGCTTCCTTAAGATCTTGAAATGCCCTTTTTTGTTCTGTCTTCCAAAACTTCTGGATGTTTGCTTTTCTTCCTAGCTTCAATCGTAGAAGTTTCCTGAAAGGTTCTGTTAGCGTAGCTAAATTTGGGATCCATTTTCTCACGAAGTTTACTAGTCCAAGAAAGCTTTGAATTTTCTCCACCGTATTTGGCGTTCTAAATGTCTGGATAACTTTGATGTATTTCCCTAAAGGCTTGACGCCCGAGGCAGATAGATT
>NW_020211853.1:1307-2030 GCF_003070985.1 Temnothorax curvispinosus | reverse complement strand
GCCCTACCGCGCTCAGAACTCATCATAACTCGCTGAGCGGCATACTCGGTGTCTATGCATCGCGCTACTAGGTCGCTGAGCCGATACCGTTGTCGGTCGGCTAATTCGCACTACCGCGCTCGAAACTCATCGCAACACGCTGAGTGAAACACGCGGCGTTTATGCATCGCGCTCCTAAGCTGCTGAGCCTATCCCGTAGTCGGTTTACCAGTTCGCGCTATCGCGCTCGGTACTCATCATAACCCGCTGAGTATAGTCCGCGGCGTTCGTGCATCATTCTCCTAAGCTACCGACCCGGTCCCGTGGTCGGTTTGCAAGTTCGCACTATCGCGCTCGGAACTCATCGCAACGCGCTACCATGATCTCACGCTCGTTCCCTTATCCCCGCGGAACAAGTTTTTACCGGACAGCAAACTCAACCTTTGTTTGCTGTCGCGCGATGCGTCCTCATGCTCATGCATCCGCGTATGCGGTTAATAATCGTGACGAAACAAAGAAAAAGAACTAAACAAATATGAATTGGCTGGATCGCCACTTAACCCCTTCCCCTTACACGGCTGTAGCCAAGTAAATCATGCTTATCGGGGTTTCCTAATTTGGATTTACGTATAATTAAGTAATGAACGCTCGCGTCTAATTGTTTATATTGGCGGAGTCATCGCGTTCCTTTTATTTTATACATATATATATTTATCTACTACATATCACACAGTCTATATACAT
>NW_020211853.1:0-1297 GCF_003070985.1 Temnothorax curvispinosus | reverse complement strand
GAAACTCGCTGGATACGTTACCCGGCAATTCCGCCTCGCGTTGCTACGTCGATAATCCGATCCTGCCTACGGTCGGCTATTTCGCTTTACTGCGCTCGGATCGCATCGAAACTCGCTGAATACATTACGCGGCACTTCCGTCTCGCATAGCTAGATCGGCAATCCCGTTCCGCTGTCGGTCAGCTATTTTGCTTTCCCACGCTCGGATTGCGGCGAAACTCGCTAAATGGATTATGTTGGATCTACTCGTCACGCTCCTATATCGGTGAGCCGATTTCGCCATCAGTTGGCGATTTTGCCCTACCGCGCTCGGAACTCATCATAACTCGCTGAGCGGAATACTCGGTGTCTATGCATCGCGCTCCTAGGTTGCTAAGCCGCTCCCGTAGTCGGTCGGTTGATTCGCATTGCCGCGCTCGAAACTCATCGCAACTCGCTTAGTGGAATTTGCGGCATCTGTGCATCGCGCTCCTAGGTTGCTGAGCCTATCCCATAGTCGGTCGGCTGATTCGCACTACCGCGCTCGAAACTCATCGCAACTCGCTTAGTGGAATACGCGGCGTTTATGCATCGCGCTGCCAGGTTGCTGAGCCTATCCCGTAGTCGGTTTACCAGTTCGCGCTATCGCGCTCGGTACTCATCATAACCCGCTGAGTATAGTCCGCGGCGTTCGTGCATCATTCTCCTAAGCTACTGACCCGGTCTCGTGGTCAGTTCGCCAATTCGCACTATCGCGCTCGGAACTCATCGTAACCCGCTACCATAACCTCGCGCTCGTTCCCTTATCCCCGCGGAACAAGTTTTTACCGGACAGCAAACTCAACCTTTGTTTGCTGTCGCGCGATGTGTCCTCATGCTCATGCATCCGCGTATGCGGTTAATAATCGTAACGAAACAAAGAAAAAAGAACTAAACAAATATGAATTGGCTGGATCGCCACTTAACCCCTTCCTCTTACACGGCTGTAGCCAAATCAATCCCGCTTATCGGGGTTTTACGCTTATCCTGGTTCCGATTTACTTATACTTAAATGATAAACGTTCGCGTCTAATTTTTATGCTGACGGAGTCATCACGTTCCTTTTTATTTTATACATATATATATTTTTCTACTACATATCAAACAGTCTATATACATCGGTGGAGTCCTGGATCTCCACCCCGGACCACTAAGCGCTTTGCGCTTACTCGCTCGATGTCGCGGCAGCCGTTGCCTCGGCTTCCGACGTCCTCCGCGTCTGGTGCGCAGCCTTCTGGCCGCTCGTCCCCGGCTGTTCACCCCGTGAACGTCTGTCGGT